>NW_028226226.1:0-59413 GCF_052327205.1 Somniosus microcephalus | reverse complement strand
TATTGAAACATATAAGAATCTGAAGGGGCTTGACAGGGTAGATGCAGAGAGGATGTTTCCCCTCGTGGGGAAATCTAGAACTAGGGGGCATAATTTCAGAACAAGGGGGCACCCATTTAATTTGGAAATTAGGAGGAATTTCTTCTCTCAGAGGATGGTGAATCATTGGAATTCTCTTCCCCAGAGAGCTGGGGAGGCTCGGGCATTGAATATATTTAAGGTGGGGATAGACAGATTTTTGAAAGGTAAGGGAGTCAAGGGTTATTGGGAGCGGGCAGGGAAGTGGAGGTGAGGCCAAGATCAGATCAGCTATGATCTTATTGAATGGTGGAGCAGGCTCGAGGGGCCAAATGACCTACTCCTGCCCCTATGTCTTATTTGTCTTTTGTAATTAGGGATGGGCAATAAATGCTGGTCTTGCCAATGATACCAGGAATGATGAAAAAAAATGCCAGCAGACGCACGATGGGCCGAATGGCTTCCTTCTATGCTGTACCAGTCTATAGGTAGTTAATAACAACTTGTATTTATATAGCGCCTTTAACGTAGTAAAACATGCCAAGGCACTGCACAGGAGTATTTTAAGACAAAAAATTTGACAACATTGAACATTTTGCCAAAGTCCAGAGTTGGCATGCAGCTTTGAAAATATTGTGGTGTGGACTTACTAGTGTGAATAATGTAGAGTTTTTATACAAAATGCGTAATTTCTTAGTTGTAGAGATCCATTCCCTTAGAATAGAAATGTGAGCACTTTGATTGCTTATCAGAAGATTAATACACTGACGTATGACCTGTTGAGTTGTTTCTTAGCATTGAGTCTTGTGGAAGAAGGTTCTCTTGTATAACAGCTCCCTCTGTTGGAAATAAAGTGAAGTTAAGGTGAAAACAAAATTAGCTAAAATAACATTATATAAGTTAATTTAGTTGCAAAAACGTTGTAAAATGATGGCAGGAACATGATTAAAACAACAAACGTATGTGTACTGGAAAGAACAGCTATCCCAACATGAAAAATGGTCCATCTATTCTTGGTTATGAATCAGGGGAGAGCGCGAACGCAGTCCCCCACTACCACAAATTTTGCAGTCGAGTATCCTGCATTTGAGGACATCGCAGGCGTCAGCACACCCGAAGTGCAATGGGTTAGCCTCGTCCTGGGAGAACCACCTTCTTGATCATGGTCTCTCCCCTGCCAGGTAAGTATGATTTTTTGCCCCACACAGTGCCTCCCGACATCATTCACTGCCTCTTACCGTGTCAACGACCCATTTTAAAAAGTCACAATGTCCCTTCAATCAGAAAGTGCTGCTGCTCTAACATGTCAATTCTGTTAAAATATTGCGATATGTAATGATATTCCCTTTGAGAAAATACTGTAGTGATAAAGAACCTGCCATGCTTATTTGCATATTGCCCTTAAAAGGAAATGAACCCTCCCTCAGTAACGCAATAGCAAAATACTGCGGATGCTGGAAATCTGAAATAACAGACAACGCTGGAAAAACTCAGCAGGCCAGGCAGCATCTGTGGAGAGAAAAACAGAATTAACGTTAACTCTGTTTCTCTCTCCACGATGGGGGGGGGGGCGGCGGTGAGGAGGTCAGTAACGGGGTGGGGAGAGATCAGGAACTCAGGGGGGAGAAGGTCAGGAAATCTGGGGGGGGGGGAAAGGTCAGGAACTTGGGGGGGAGAAGGTCAGGAACCCGCGGGGGGGCGGGGAGAAGGTCAGGAACTGGGGGGGTAAGATGGGTCATTTTCAGGTTGGGAAACTATAACTACTGGGGTCCCACAGGGATCAGTGCTGGGGCCTCAACTATTTACAACTATATTAGTGACTTGGATGAAGGGACCGAATATAAGGTAGCCAAATTTGCTGATGATACAAACATAGATGGGAAAACAAATTGTGTGGAGTTAACTCTGTTTCTCTCTCCACGGATGGGGGAGGGCGGGGGGGAAATCAGGAACTCAGGGGGGAGAAGGTCAGGAACTGGTGGGGGGGGAGAAGGTCAGGAACCCGAGGGAGGGGGGGTGGTGGGAGAAGGTCAGGAGCCCAGGGGGGGGGAAGGTCAGAAACTCAGGGGGGGAGGTCAGGAACTCGGGTGGGGGGGTGAGAAGGTCAGGAACTCGGAGGCGAAGGCCAGGAACTCAGAGGAGGTGAGGAGGTGAGGGACTCGGTGGGGGGGGAGAAGGTCAGGAACTTGGGGGGGAGAAGGTCAGGAACTCGAGTGTGGGGGTAGAAGGTCAGGAACCCGGTGGGGGGGAGAAGGTCAGGAACTCGGTGGGGAGAAGGTCAGGAACTCGGGGGGTGAGGAGGTCAGGAACTCAGGGGGGAGAAGGTCAGGAACTCGGTGGGGGAGAATGTCAGGAACTCAGGGGGTGAGGTGGTCAGGAACTCGGGGGGTGAGGAGGTCAGGAGCTTGGGGGAGGGAGGAGGTCAGGAACTTGTTGGGGGGGGGAACACTGTGAGAACAGTGTGGAAGGAGGAAGAACATGATCCAGGTCTAAAGGAGGGAGGGGATGAGAGCAAGAACGTGATCCAGATAGGAAGATAGATCACGTTCTCTCCCACCCTCTGTTAGACCCAGATCACAGTCTTCCACCCCCATCCCCTTTACACCTGCACCACGCTCTCCCTCTCCTCCCCCAGCAAGCCGCAGCAGTTCAAGAAGGTACCTCATGACCACCCTCTTAAGAGCAACTAGGAATGGGAAATAACTAAATGAATTTTTTTAAATGAGAGCGTATTCTGTGTCGGTCCTACAACATGCATTTTTGTGTTGTTTGCCGGACTCGACTATTCCAATGTTCCCCTAGCCAGCCCCCCATCTTCCACCCTCAATGAACTTGAGCTCATCAAAAGCTCTGCTGCCCGTGTCCTAACACGCAGCAAGTCCCGTTCACCCATCACCCCTGTGCTCATTGACCTACATTGGCTCATGTACCACCAACAATGCTCCCGCTAAGCCACGCAGCCATGCAGCTGTCTGGAAGTCCTGCGCAGGCCACTTACCGGATCTTGAATGCATGCTCAAAATTTTGAATGGGAGATTTTGCACATGTGTGAATTTTTGAATGGGCCACGCAGCCCATTAAAGGGACCGCGCAACCAAAAAAAAATTAGGGGAACATTGTCCACCAACACCTTGATTTTAAAATTCCCATCATCATGTTAAAATCCCTCCATGGCCTCACCCCTTCCAATCTGAACTCGGCAGTGTAAGCGTGTGTGTGCTCCAATCCAGGAGTGTGAGCCCTGTCTGTTCTCTGAAAGCAGTAGTGTTAGCACTGTGAGCTCAGTCGCCTGCCTGACAATGACTGGATCAAATTACACATTGCAGAGATCTTGATTACTCTCCAGCAGGCAGGATCAAATGACACATTCCAGACAAACTGTTGGGTGTGTCTTGTCTTCCAAGTGGCCCAATCAGAAAACTGGTGTTGCAAGTAGACGCGGCCTAATTTGATCCAGTGTCAGGCATTGTCAGGCAGGCTCCAGAGTTCACAGTGCTAACTCTACTGATTTCAGAGGACAGACAGGGCTCAAGCTCCTGGGTTGGAGAACACACATACACTCACACTGCCAAGTCCAGAGAACTCACAGCGTTCACACTACTGATTTCAGGGAACGTACAGTGCTCACACTCCTGAATTCAGGTCTTCATTGCTGACAGTCAGACTTCAAATTCTAATCCCTATACTCCTGATTTCACAAGAACGTCAAAAACAACCTCACAAACCTATTGTTAACATCTTTTCACATACAGAGAGCATGGTGATTCAGGGGGCAGTGACTGATACTGGGCTTAAAGTGTTAAAATATGAGGCCATGTTGTTACAACTTGGCTTGTATCCCTTGAGTTTAGAAGATTGAGGGGTGATCTAATCGAATTGTTTAAAATGTTAAATGGATTTAATAGGGTAGAGAAACGATGGGCTGGATTTTACCAACCTCGGCGGGTCCGTGACAGGCGATGTCAGTGGTGGGTCCCGACCCTGCAGCTAGCTCCAGCCCACTGTGTAGAATTAATTTACCGTGATTGGGCTTGTTAAGCCTGCCCAGCGAGTTTCCCGGCCAACTGGAGGAAGCGGGTCTAATGACATCATTTGATGACGCGTCATCAGCCGGTTTCCTTAAAGGGACCATGGCCAACTTTAATTTGACATTTGTGCTGTCAGTGTTCTACAGCATTGAGGTGCAGCAAACACTGACAATGACTGCACAGAGGTGCAGGGCTGCACCCAGGCTCTCACCCATGACTCAAACTTCTGTGTCAGTAATCACTCCCAGCATTTTATTGCCCTTCCCTAATTGCCTTTAAAAGGTGGTGGTGAACTGCCTTCTTGAATCGCTGAGGAAGAGAATGTTTGAAGACCAGGACCTCAAACCCGGCACTAAGCTCATGGTCTATGGAGCAGTAGTGATACCTGATGTAAAAAGACTGCTGAGAGCTTGGTTTGAGTATAAAACAAGGCTTTAATCAACTGTTTCACAACCATGAGATTTCTAGTTACATCACTAGCTCCTGGTTACAGAAACATCCTGAGCAAGCTGGGCCCACGCCCGAGTATTTATACTCCTTGGATGCCGCCACCAGCTGGCCACCCAGTGTTACTTCATGAGTCATGATAAGATTCATGACAATACCCGCCCTGCTGTATGCCTCAGAGACATGGACCATGTACAGCAGGCACCTCAAAGCACTGGAGAGGTACCACCAATGCTTCCTCCGCAAGATCCTGCAAATCCATTGGCAGGATAGGCGCACCAACATCAGTGTTCTCACTCAGGCCAACATCCCCAGCATCGAAGCTTTGACCACGCTCGATCAGCTCCGATGGACGGGTCACATCGTCTGCAAGCCCGATACAAGATTCCCAAAACAAGCGCTCTACTCGGAGCTCCGACACGGCAAGAGAGCCCCAGGTGGGCAGAGGAAACGCTTCAAGGACACCCTCAAAGCCTCCTTGTAAAAGTGCAACATCCCCACCGACACCTGAGAATCCCTGGCCCAAGACCGCACAAAGTGGAGGAGAAGCATCCAGGAAGGCGCCGAACACCTCGAGTCTCTTCGCCGGGAGCAAGCGGAAGCCAAGCGCAAGCAGCGCAAGGAGCGCACGTCAACCCAAGCACCCCACCCACCCGCCCCTTCAACCACCGTCTGCCCCACCTGTGACAGAGACTGTAGGTCCCGCATTGGACTCATCAGTCACCTGAGAACTCATTTTTAATGTGGAAGCAAGTCATCCTTGGTTCCGAGGGACTGCCTAAGAAGAAGAAGATGAACCACTGCAGTCTGTGCGGTGAAGGTACTCTCCACAGATGCATCTGACTCACTGTGTGCTTCTAGCATTTTCCGATTTTGTACATTATATTTGAACTGTAATACCACTAAATACCAACTGAGGACGCTACAGACCGATTGAATATTAAAACCAGTCAGAGGTCGTGGTTCACATTGGGACCAACAACATGGGTAGGAAGAGGGATGAGGTCCTGCAGCAAGAATTTAGGGAGCTAGGTAGCAGATTAAAGAGCAGGACCTCAAAGGTTGTAAACTCTGGATTACTCCCGGTGCCACGTGCTAGTGAGTATAGGAATAGGAGGATCGAGCAGATGAATGCGTGGCTAAAGAGTTGGTGCAGGAGGGAGGGCTTTAGTTTCCTGGATCACTGGGTCTGCTTCTGGGGAAGGTGGGACTTGTACAAGTCGGACGGGTTGCACCTGAACCAGAACGGGACAAATATCCTTGCGGGGAGGTTTGCTAGCACTGTTGGGGGGGGGGGTTTAAACTAACTTGACAGGGGGATGGGATACAGAGTGGAGCTATAATAGGGGGTGATGTACAGCCAAATATAGAGGAAAAAACAAGTCAGCTTGGAAGGCAGGCTAATATGTGACAGCACAAGGGAGTAGGGCAAGGCTGGATGGCATTTATTTTAATGCAAGGAGTCTTGCGAATAAGGTGGATGAATTGAAGGTGTTGATGAACACATGGCAGTATGATATTGTTGCTATTACGGAGACATGGTTGAGAGAGGGGCAAGACTGGCAGCTCAATATTCCGGGGTATAGAATCTTCAGGCGAGACAGAGGGGGGGGGGGTAAAAGAGGAGGGGGCGTCGCAATATTAATTAAGGAGTCAATTACTGCTGTAAGGAGGGATGATATATTAACAGGTTCATCTAATGAGGCCATATGAGTAGAACTTAAAAACAAAAAGGGTGCAAGCACTTTGCTGGGAGTGTACTATAGGCCCCCAAACAGTCAGGGGGAGATAGAGGAACAGATATGCAGGCAAATCTCAGAGAAATGTGCAAATAATAGCGTAATAATAGTGGGGGATTTCAACTTCCCCAATATTAACAGGGATAGTCAGAGTGTGAAAGGCTTAGAGGGTGCAGAATTCTTAAAGTGCATCCAGGAGATAACACTGGCGAGCAAAATAAAGGAAAATCCTAAGGTGTTTTATAAGTATATTAAGGGCAAGAGGATAACTAGGGAAAGAGTAGGGCCCATTAGGGACCAAAGTGGCAATCTGTGTGTGGAGCCAGAAGATGTAGGTGGGGTTTTAAATAAATTTTTTGCATCTGTGTTCACTATGGAGAAGGACGATGTAGACATAGAAATCGGGCAGGGGGACTGTGATATACTTGAACATATTAGCATCGAGAGGGAGGAGGTACTAGCGGTTTTAGAAGGCTTAAAAGTGGATAAATCCCCAGGCCCGGACGAGATTGTGGTAAACCACTGTATTGTATATTGCCACCTCTGGGTGGCGCTGTGTATGGAGGCATGCCTCAGCTGACTCCACCCACCACTGTGTGGGTTTCGTTCAGACTTGTTCAGTCACTCACGAAGAAGCATGGTCTCTTCTTAGCTAATAAAAGCCTTATTCATCTCTTCTTTCGACTCATCATCTCTTCTTCGACTCATCACCTTTTATGAAGTAATTGATAAGCGTATCAATTTTATTAGCTAAAAGTTAAATGGCGACACCTGAGGAGCAACAACAGCAACGGATACAGCAGACATTGCTGAGAGCCCTCAGACCACCACGCCTGGACCTCGACCCTCAAGATGTGGGTGCATCAGCCAAGTTTGAACACTGGCTGAGCTGCTTTGAATCCTTCCTCGCAATCTCACAGGTTACAGAGGAGGATCACAAACTGAAAATTTTGACCGCCCAGGTGAGCCATCAAGTATATATGCTAATCCGGGACTCTAATACGTACGTGGCGGCCCTCGAGCTACTAAAAGGGCAATATACGCGCCCAGTGAACACAATTTACGCCCGACACCTCTTGGGATCCCGCAGGCAGCAACCGGGAGAATCGGTAGGGGCATTTGCACGGGCGCTACTGGCACTCTGCAGAGACTGCGATTGTAAAGCGGTAACGGCTGTGGAGCACGCGCAGGGACTCGCCTGTGATGCCTTCATCAGGGGCCTCCAGTCAGACCACACCCGGCAGAGACTGCTAGAAAGCAAGGAACCCGACCTGAAGACGGCCATTGCCCTTGCGCTCTCGTTAGAGGAGGCCCACCGAAACCTCGAGGCATACCCCCGTAACGGCGCCGAGACATGGCAATCGAAACCGTGGGACACGGGACCGCCGCCCCCGGCACCAACCGCTGCAGCGACCCAACCGAGACAGCAGCCTCCGGTAAGAACTGCTTCGATGCCCAGTAACCAGGCCCAAAAATGCTATTTCTGTGGCCAGTTAAAACATCCCAGAGCGCACTGCCCAGCTAAGACAGCTACCTGCTCGGGCTGCGGGAAGAAAGGCCATTACGCTAACGCCTGCAAGGGGAAGCCAGCCAGCAGCGCAGCGTGCGGGCCGTGGGAGCAGCCATCTTATCCGCCATTTTGTGTACCCCCGGCCGCATGGCATCCGCCGCCATCGTATCCAACGCACTCAACCGCCATTTCGTCACCGGAACCGACCACCGTCTCGGCGGATGACTATAGTGACTCACTAAGCCACATACTGGCCTCCGTGACGCTGGATCAAGGCCACCCTCACCATCTATCCAGCTCCATGATGGATATCGCGGTAAACGGCCGCGCCACCAGTTGCCTGATCGACAGCGGGAGCACAGAGAGTTTCGTCCACCCCGACACGGTACGTAGCCACTCCCTCACGATTCTGCCAACGCACCATCGCATTTCTATGGCGTCCAAGTCCCAGTCAATGGACATCAGCGGCTACTGTGTGGTGACCCTGTCAGTAGGGGGCACTGAATATCAAAAATTTAAACTGCTAGTCCTGCCCCGTCTTTGCGCTGCCGTCCTGCTAGGGTTGGATTTTCAGTGCCACCTTAAGAGTGTCACACTAGCATACGGTGGACCCCTCCCCCCACTCACAGTCTGCAACCAACAGCTTTTAAATCGCCCGCTGCAAACCACCTGCAGCCTTTCCACATTAAAAGTCCCCCCCCCTCCCCTGTTCGCTAACCTCACCCGCGACTGTAAACCCATCGCTACCAAAAGCAGGCGGTACAGTGCCAGGGACAGAGCTTTTATCAGCTCTGAGGTGGAGCGGCTCTTGAAGGAGGGCATTATCGAAGGTAGCACTAGCCCCTGGCGAGCCCAGGTTGTAGTCGTTAAAACCACTGCAAAACGCCGCATGGTAATCGACTACAGCCAAACCATAAACCGGTACACCCAGCTGGACGCGTACCCCCTCCCTCGCATATCTGATATGGTCAATCAGATTGCGCAATACAAAGTATTCTCCACCATCGACCTTAAGTCAGCGTACCACCAGCTGCCCATCCGCCATGAGGACCGCCAGTATACTGCCTTCGAGGCAAACGGCCGCCTCTACCACTTCCTTAGGGTCCCCTTCGGCGTCACCAACGGGGTTTCGGTCTTCCAAAGGGAGATGGACCGAATGGTTGACCAGAACGCGCTGCGGGCAACCTTCCCCTATTTGGATAACGTCACCATCTGCGGCCACGACCAGCAGGACCACGACGTTAATCTAGCAAATTTCCTCCGTACGGCCCAACGGCTGAACCTAACGTACAATAAGGAAAAATGTATGTTTCACACCAAGCGCCTGGCCATCCTCGGCTGCGTGGTGGAGAACGGAGTCATCGGGCCCGACCCCGACAGAATGCGCCCCCTAATGGAGCTACCCCTTCCCCACTGCCAAAAAGCACTGAAGAGATGCCTGGGGTTTTTCTCCTACTACGCCCAGTGGGTGCCCCTCTATGCAGACAAAGCCAGGCCCCTCATCAAAGCCACCTCCTTCCCCCTGACACCAGAGGCGTGTGCAGCCTTCACTCTTATCAAGAACAATATCGCGAAGGCCGCAATGCACGCGGTGGATGAGTCCATCCCCTTCCAAGTGGAGAGCGATGCCTCCGACTTCGCCCTAGCCGCGACCCTTAACCAGGCGGGCAGACCCGTGGCCTTTTTCTCAAGGACCCTCCAGGGCCCCGAGACGAGACACTCCTCCGTCGAAAAGGAGGCCCAGGCTATTGTAGAAGCGGTGCGTCACTGGAGGCATTACCTGGCCGGGAAACGATTTACCCTGCTCACTGACCAGCGTTCAGTAGCTTTTATGTTTAATAATAAGCAGAGGGGTAAAATCAAGAACGACAAGATCTTGAGGTGGAGAATCGAACTCTCCACCTACAATTATGATATCTTGTATCGGCCAGGGAAACTCAATGAGCCCCCAGATGCCCTATCACGTGGTACATGCGCCAACGCGCAGAGTGATAGGCTGCAGTCCCTCCACAATGACCTCTGCCACCCGGGGGTCACCAGGTTTTTCCATTTTATCAAATCCCGTAACCTGCCCTACTCCATCGAGGAGGTCAGGACCATGACCAAGAGCTGCCAAATCTGCGCCGAGTGCAAACCGCACTTCTATAGGCCGGACAGAGCAAGCCTGATCAAGGCCACCCGCCCCTTCGAACGCCTGAGCGTCGATTTTAAAGGGCCCCTCCCCTCCGCTGACCGCAATGTGTACTTCCTCAACATAGTTGATGAGTACTCCCGTTTCCCCTTTGCCATCCCTTGCCCAGACATGACCAGTACCACGGTCATCAAGTGTCTGAATGACATCTTCGCTCTGTTCGGGTTCCCCAGCTATATACATAGCGACAGGGGCTCATCGTTCATGAGCGACGAACTTCGGCAGTACCTGCTAACAAGAGGTATCGCCACGAGCAGGACCACCAGTTACAACCCCCGGGGGAACAGCCAGGTGGAAAGGGAGAACGCGACGGTTTGGAAGGCAGTCCTCTTAGCACTAAAATCTAAGGGCCTTCCGACCTCCCGCTGGCAGGAGGTCCTCCCTGCAGCGCTTCACTCCATTCGGTCACTGCTTTGTACTGCCACTAATGCGACCCCTCATGAGAAAATGTTCGTTTTCCCCCGGAAGTCTACATCGGGAACCTCGCTACCGGCATGGTTGACTTCTCCTGGGCCCGTCCTACTGCGGAGGCACGTGAGGACGCATAAAACGGACCCCCTGGTCGAGCGGGTGCACCTCCTACACGCCAACCCCCAGTATGCCTGGGTGACATACCCAGACGGGCGGGAGGACACGGTCTCCATACGAGATCTCGCACCCTCGGGTACCCCTGAATTACCACCGTTATCCCCCTTACCACCGTTATCCCCCTTACCACTGTTATCCCCCACCACCCCTCCCAACCCAACCCCTGCAGACGGCATGCCAAAGCCCCAGGAATCTTCGCCAACCACCCAGACACCAGACCCGACGTCGGATGCTGCAACACCACCGCCGCCACCACGACGATCAGGACGTCAGACAAGGCCTCCTGATAGACTTAACTTGTAGTACCCTTCACCCCGCCGGACTTCACATTAAACAAGGGGTGAATGTGGTAAACCACTGTATTGTATATTGCCACCTCTGGGTGGCGCTGTGTATGGAGGCATGCCTCAGCTGACTCCACCCACCACTGTGTGGGTTTCGTTCAGACTTGTTCAGTCACTCACGAAGAAGCATGGTCTCTTCTTAGCTAATAAAAGCCTTATTCATCTCTTCTTTCGACTCATCATCTCTTCTTCGACTCATCACCTTTTATGAAGTAATTGATAAGCGTATCAGAGATGTATCCCAGGCTGCTGTGTGAGGCAAAGGAGGAGATTGCAGGGGCTCTGACACAAATTTTCAAAACCTCTCTGGCCACAGGGGATGTGCCAGAGGACTGGAGAACAGCTAACATAGTACCATTATTCAAGAAGGGTAGTAGGGATAAACCAGGGAATTACAGGCCAGTGAGCCTAACATCAGTGGTAGGGAAATTATTGGAAAAAATTCTGAGGGACAGAATTAGTCTCCACTTGGAGAGGCAAGGATTAATCAGGGATAGTCAGCATGGCTTTGTCAAGGGAGGATCATGTCTGACCAATTTGATTGAATTTTTCGAGGTGGTGACTAGGTGTGTGGATGAGGGTAGTGCAGTGGATGTGGTATACATGGATTTCAGTAAGGCTTTCGATAAAGTCCCGCACAGGAGACTGGTCAAGAAGGTAAGAGCCCATGGGATCCAGGGTGCCTTGGCACATTGGATCCAAAACTGGCTTAGTGGCAGAAGGCAGAGGGTGATGGTCGAAGGTTGTTTTTGTGACTGGAAGCTTGTGTCCAGTGGGGTACTGCAGGGATTGGTGCTGTTTGTGGTCTACATTAATGATTTGGATGTGAATGTAAAAGGTATGATCAGTAAGTTCGCAGATGACACGAAAATTGGTGGGGTGGTAAATAGCGAGGAGGGTAGCCTCAGTCTGCAGGACGATATAGATGAGTTGGTCAGATGGGCGGAACAGTGGCTAATGGAATTTAACCCTGAAAAGTGTGAGGTGATGCATTTTGGAGGGACTAACAAGGCAAGGGAATACACAATGAATGGTAAGACCCTAGGAAAGACAGAGGATCAGAGGGACCTTGGTGTGCATGTACATAGATCCCTGAAGGCAGCAGAACAGGTAGATAAGGTGGTTAAAAAGGCATATGGGATACTTGCCTTCATTAGCTGAGGCACAGAGTATAAGAGCAGGGAGGTTATGATGGAGCTGTACAAAACGCTGGTTAGGCCACAGCTGGAATACTGTGTGCAGTTCTGGTCGCCACACTACAGGAAGGATGTGATTGCTTTGGAGAGGGTGCAGAGGAGATTCACCAGGATGTTACCTGGGCTGGAGCGCTTCAGCTATGAAGAAAGACTGGACAGGCTGGGGTTGTTTTCCTTGGAGCAGAGAAGGCTGAGGGGGGACCTGATTGAGGTGTACAAAATTATGAGGGGCATAGATAGAGTAGATAGAAAGGAACTTTTTCCCTTAGTAGAGGGGTCAATAACAAGGGGGCATAGATTCAAGGTAAGGGGCAGGAGGTTTAGAGGGGATTTGAGGAAGAACTTTTTCACCCAGAGGGTGGTTGGAATCTGCAACTCACTGCCTGAAAGGGTGGTAGAGGCAGGAACCCTCACAACATTCAAGAAGCATTTGGGTGAGCACTTGAAATGCCATAGCATACAAGGCTACGGACCAAATGCTGGAAAATGGGGTTAGATTAGACAGGGCTTGATGGCAGGCGTGGATGCGATGGGCCAAAGGGCCTCTTTCTGTGCTGTATAACTCTATGACTCTATGACAATAGCAAAATACTGCGGATGCTGGAAATCTGAAATAACGGACAACGCTGGAAAAACTCAGCAGGTCAGGTAGCATCCGTGGAGAGAGAAACAGAATTAACGTTAACTCTGTTTCTCTCTCCACGATGGGGGGGGGGGGGCGGCGGTGAGGAGGTCAGTAACGGGGGGGGGGGTGGGGAGAGATCAGGAACTCAGGGGGGAGAAGGTCAGGAAATCGGGGGGGAGAAGGTCAGGAACTTGGGGGGAGACGGTCAGGAACCCGGGGGAGATGAAGGTCAGGAACTGGGGGGGTAAGATGGGTCATTTTCAGGTTGGGAAACTATAACTACTGGGGTGCCACAGGGATCAGTGCTGGGGCCTCAACTATTTACAATCTATATTAGTGACTTGGATGAAGGGACCGAATGTAAGGTAGCCAAATTTGCTGATGATACAAACATAGATGGGCAAACAAATTGTGTGGAGGACACAAAAAATCTCCAAAGGGATATAGATAGGCTCAGTGAGTGGGCAAAAATCTGGCAGATGGAGTTTAATGTGGGTTATCCACTTTGGTAGGAAAAATAAAAAAGTAAAATGCTGAGGAATAGATGGATCTGGGTACCTTTGTACATGAATCACAAAACGTTAGCATGCAGCTACAGCAAGTAATTAGGAAGGCCAATGGAGTGTTGGCCTTTATTGCAAAGTAGGGAAGTCCTGTTACAACTGTATGGGGCATTGGTGAGACCACACTTGGAGTGCTGCGTAGTTTTGGTCTCCTTATTTAAGGAAGGATATACTTGCATTAGAGGCAGTTCAGAGAAGGTTCACGAGGTTGATTCTGGAGATGAAGGCGTTATCTTATGAAGAAATTTTGGGCCTATACTCATTTGCGTTTAGAAGAATCAGAGGGAATCTTATTGAAACATATAAGAATCTGAAGGGGCTTGACAGGGTAGATGCAGAGAGGATGTTTCCCCTCGTGGGGAAATCTAGAACTAGGGGGCATAATTTCAGAACAAGGGGGCACCCATTTAATTTGGAAATTAGGAGGAATTTCTTCTCTCAGAGGATGGTGAATCATTGGAATTCTCTTCCCCAGAGAGCTGGGGAGGCTCGGGCATTGAATATATTTAAGGTGGGGATAGACAGATTTTTGAAAGGTAAGGGAGTCAAGGGTTATTGGGAGCGGGCAGGGAAGTGGAGGTGAGGCCAAGATCAGATCAGCTATGATCTTATTGAATGGTGGAGCAGGCTCGAGGGGCCAAATGACCTACTCCTGCCCCTATGTCTTATTTGTCTTTTGTAATTAGGGATGGGCAATAAATGCTGGTCTTGCCAATGATACCAGGAATGATGAAAAAAAATGCCAGCAGACGCACGATGGGCCGAATGGCTTCCTTCTATGCTGTACCAGTCTATAAGTTAATAACAACTTGTATTTATATAGCGCCTTTAACGTAGTAAAACATGCCAAGGCACTGCACAGGAGTATTTTAAGACAAAAAATTTGACAACATTGAACATTTTGCCAAAGTCCAGAGTTGGCATGCAGCTTTGAAAATATTGTGGTGTGGACTTACTAGTGTGAATAATGTAGAGTTTTTATACAAAATGCGTAATTTCTTAGTTGTAGAGATCCATTCCCTTAGAATAGAAATGTGAGCACTTTGATTGCTTATCAGAAGATTAATACACTGACGTATGACCTGTTGAGTTGTTTCTTAGCATTGAGTCTTGTGGAAGAAGGTTCTCTTGTATAACAGCTCCCTCTGTTGGAAATAAAGTGAAGTTAAGGTGAAAACAAAATTAGCTAAAATAACATTATATAAGTTAATTTAGTTGCAAAAACGTTGTAAAATGATGGCAGGAACATGATTAAAACAACAAACGTATGTGTACTGGAAAGAACAGCTATCCCAACATGAAAAACAGTCCATCTATTCTTGGTTATGAATCAGGGGAGAGCGCGAACGCAGTCCCCCACTACCACAAATTTTGCAGTCGAGTATCCTGCATTTGAGGACATCGCAAGCGTCAGCACACCCGAAGTGCAATGGGTTAGCCTCGTCCTGGGAGAACCACCTTCTTGATCATGGTCTCTCCCCTGCCAGGTAAGTATGATTTTTTGCCCCACACAGTGCCTCCCGACACCATTCACTGCCTCTTACCGTGTCAACGACCCATTTTAAAAAGTCACAATGTCCCTTCAATCAGAAAGTGCTGCTGCTCTGACATGTCAATTCTGTAAAAGATTGCAATATGTCACGATAGCCCCTTTGAGAAAATACTGTAGTGATAAAGAACCTGCCATGCTTATTTGCATATTGCCCTTAAAAGGAAATGAACCCCCCTTCAGTAATGCAATAGCAAAATACTGCGGATGCTGGAAATCTGAAATAACGGACAACGCTGGAAAAACTCAGCAGGTCAGGTAGCATCCGTGGAGAGAGAAACAGAATTAACGTTAACTCTGTTTCTCTCTCCACGATGGGGGGGGGGGGCGGCGGTGAGGAGGTCAGTAACGGGGGGGGGGGGGGGGGTGGGGAGAGATCAGGAACTCAGGGGGGAGAAGGTCAGGAAATCGGGGGGGAGAAGGTCAGGAACTTGGGGGGAGACGGTCAGGAACCCGGGGGAGATGAAGGTCAGGAACTGGGGGGGTAAGATGGGTCATTTTCAGGTTGGGAAACTATAACTACTGGGGTGCCACAGGGATCAGTGCTGGGGCCTCAACTATTTACAATCTATATTAGTGACTTGGATGAAGGGACCGAATGTAAGGTAGCCAAATTTGCTGATGATACAAACATAGATGGGCAAACAAATTGTGTGGAGGACACAAAAAATCTCCAAAGGGATATAGATAGGCTCAGTGAGTGGGCAAAAATCTGGCAGATGGAGTTTAATGTGGGTTATCCACTTTGGTAGGAAAAATAAAAAAGTAAAATGCTGAGGAATAGATGGATCTGGGTACCTTTGTACATGAATCACAAAACGTTAGCATGCAGCTACAGCAAGTAATTAGGAAGGCCAATGGAGTGTTGGCCTTTATTGCAAAGTAGGGAAGTCCTGTTACAACTGTATGGGGCATTGGTGAGACCACACCTGGAGTGCTGCGTAATTTTGGTCTCCTTATTTAAGGAAGGATATACTTGCATTAGAGGCAGTTCAGAGAAGGTTCACGAGGTTGATTCTGGAGATGAAGGCGTTATCTTATGAAGAAAGTTTGGGCCTATACTCATTTGCGTTTAGAAGAATCAGAGGGAATCTTATTGAAACATATAAGAATCTGAAGGGGCTTGACAGGGTAGATGCAGAGAGGATGTTTCCCCTCGTGGGGAAATCTAGAACTAGGGGGCATAATTTCAGAACAAGGGGGCACCCATTTAATTTGGAAATTAGGAGGAATTTCTTCTCTCAGAGGATGGTGAATCATTGGAATTCTCTTCCCCAGAGAGCTGGGGAGGCTCGGGCATTGAATATATTTAAGGTGGGGATAGACAGATTTTTGAAAGGTAAGGGAGTCAAGGGTTATTGGGAGCGGGCAGGGAAGTGGAGGTGAGGCCAAGATCAGATCAGCTATGATCTTATTGAATGGTGGAGCAGGCTCGAGGGGCCAAATGACCTACTCCTGCCCCTATGTCTTATTTGTCTTTTGTAATTAGGGATGGGCAATAAATGCTGGTCTTGCCAATGATACCAGGAATGATGAAAAAAAATGCCAGCAGACGCACGATGGGCCGAATGGCTTCCTTCTATGCTGTACCAGTCTATAGGTAGTTAATAACAACTTGTATTTATATAGCGCCTTTAACGTAGTAAAACATGCCAAGGCACTGCACAGGAGTATTTTAAGACAAAAAATTTGACAACATTGAACATTTTGCCAAAGTCCAGAGTTGGCATGCAGCTTTGAAAATATTGTGGTGTGGACTTACTAGTGTGAATAATGTAGAGTTTTTATACAAAATGCGTAATTTCTTAGTTGTAGAGATCCATTCCCTTAGAATAGAAATGTGAGCACTTTGATTGCTTATCAGAAGATTAATGTATGACCTGTTGAGTTGTTTCTTAGCATTGAGTCTTGTGGAGGAAGGTTCTCTTGTATAACAGCTCCCTCTGTTGGAAATAAAGTGAAGTTAAGGTGAAAACAAAATTAGCTAAAATAACATTATAGTTAATTTATAGTTGCAAAAACGCTGTAAAATGATGGCAAGAACGTGATCGGAACAACAAACATATGTGTACTGGAAAGAACAGCTATCCCAACATGAAAAATAGTCCATCTATTCTTGGTTATGAATCAGGGGAGAGCGCGAACGCAGTCCCCCACTACCACAAATTTTGCAGTCGAGTATCCCGCATTTGGGGACATCGCAGGCGTCAGCACACCCGAAGTGCAATGGGTTAGCCTCGTCCTGGGAGAACCACCTTCTTGATCATGGTCTCTCCCCTGCCAGGTAAGTATGATTTTTTGCCCCACACAGTGCCTCCCGACATCATTCACTGCCTCTTACCGTGTCAACGACCCATTTTAAAAAGTCACAATGTCCCTTCAATCAGAAAGTGCTGCTGCTCTAACATGTCAATTCTGTTAAAATATTGCGATATGTAATGATATTCCCTTTGAGAAAATACTGTAGTGATAAAGAACCTGCCATGCTTATTTGCATATTGCCCTTAAAAGGAAATGAACCCTCCCTCAGTAACGCAATAGCAAAATACTGCGGATGCTGGAAATCTGAAATAACAGACAACGCTGGAAAAACTCAGCAGGCCAGGCAGCATCTGTGGAGAGAAAAACAGAATTAACGTTAACTCTGTTTCTCTCTCCACGATGGGGGGGGGGGGGCGGCGGTGAGGAGGTCAGTAACGGGGTGGGGAGAGATCAGGAACTCAGGGGGGAGAAGGTCAGGAAATCTGGGGGGGGGGGGGAAAGGTCAGGAACTTGGGGGGGAGAAGGTCAGGAACCCGCGGGGGGGCGGGGAGAAGGTCAGGAACTGGGGGGGTAAGATGGGTCATTTTCAGGTTGGGAAACTATAACTACTGGGGTCCCACAGGGATCAGTGCTGGGGCCTCAACTATTTACAACTATATTAGTGACTTGGATGAAGGGACCGAATATAAGGTAGCCAAATTTGCTGATGATACAAACATAGATGGGAAAACAAATTGTGTGGAGTTAACTCTGTTTCTCTCTCCACGGATGGGGGAGGGCGGGGGGGAAATCAGGAACTCAGGGGGGAGAAGGTCAGGAACTGGTGGGGGGGGGGAGAAGGTCAGGAACCCGAGGGAGGGGGGGTGGTGGGAGAAGGTCAGGAGCCCAGGGGGGGGGAAGGTCAGAAACTCAGGGGGGGAGGTCAGGAACTCGGGTGGGGGGGGTGAGAAGGTCAGGAACTCGGAGGCGAAGGCCAGGAACTCAGAGGAGGTGAGGAGGTGAGGGACTCGGTGGGGGGGGAGAAGGTCAGGAACTTGGGGGGGAGAAGGTCAGGAACTCGAGTGTGGGGGTAGAAGGTCAGGAACCCGGTGGGGGGGAGAAGGTCAGGAACTCGGTGGGGAGAAGGTCAGGAACTCAGGGGGTGAGGAGGTCAGGAACTCGGGGGGTGAGGAGGTCAGGAACTCAGGGGGGAGAAGGTCAGGAACTCGGTGGGGGAGAATGTCAGGAACTCAGGGGGTGAGGTGGTCAGGAACTCGGGGGGTGAGGAGGTCAGGAGCTTGGGGGAGGGAGGAGGTCAGGAACTTGTTGGGGGGGGGAACACTGTGAGAACAGTGTGGAAGGAGGAAGAACATGATCCAGGTCTAAAGGAGGGAGGGGATGAGAGCAAGAACGTGATCCAGATAGGAAGATAGATCACGTTCTCTCCCACCCTCTGTTAGACCCAGATCACAGTCTTCCACCCCCATCCCCTTTACACCTGCACCACGCTCTCCCTCTCCTCCCCCAGCAAGCCGCAGCAGTTCAAGAAGGTACCTCATGACCACCCTCTTAAGAGCAACTAGGAATGGGAAATAACTAAATGAATTTTTTTAAATGAGAGCGTATTCTGTGTCGGTCCTACAACATGCATTTTTGTGTTGTTTGCCGGACTCGACTATTCCAATGTTCCCCTAGCCAGCCCCCCATCTTCCACCCTCAATGAACTTGAGCTCATCAAAAGCTCTGCTGCCCGTGTCCTAACACGCAGCAAGTCCCGTTCACCCATCACCCCTGTGCTCATTGACCTACATTGGCTCATGTACCACCAACAATGCTCCCGCTAAGCCACGCAGCCATGCAGCTGTCTGGAAGTCCTGCGCAGGCCACTTACCGGATCTTGAATGCATGCTCAAAATTTTGAATGGGAGATTTTGCACATGTGTGAATTTTTGAATGGGCCACGCAGCCCATTAAAGGGACCGCGCAACCAAAAAAAAATTAGGGGAACATTGTCCACCAACACCTTGATTTTAAAATTCCCATCATCATGTTAAAATCCCTCCATGGCCTCACCCCTTCCAATCTGAACTCGGCAGTGTAAGCGTGTGTGTGCTCCAATCCAGGAGTGTGAGCCCTGTCTGTTCTCTGAAAGCAGTAGTGTTAGCACTGTGAGCTCAGTCGCCTGCCTGACAATGACTGGATCAAATTACACATTGCAGAGATCTTGATTACTCTCCAGCAGGCAGGATCAAATGACACATTCCAGACAAACTGTTGGGTGTGTCTTGTCTTCCAAGTGGCCCAATCAGAAAACTGGTGTTGCAAGTAGACGCGGCCTAATTTGATCCAGTGTCAGGCATTGTCAGGCAGGCTCCAGAGTTCACAGTGCTAACTCTACTGATTTCAGAGGACAGACAGGGCTCAAGCTCCTGGGTTGGAGAACACACATACACTCACACTGCCAAGTCCAGAGAACTCACAGCGTTCACACTACTGATTTCAGGGAACGTACAGTGCTCACACTCCTGAATTCAGGTCTTCATTGCTGACAGTCAGACTTCAAATTCTAATCCCTATACTCCTGATTTCACAAGAACGTCAAAAACAACCTCACAAACCTATTGTTAACATCTTTTCACATACAGAGAGCATGGTGATTCAGGGGGCAGTGACTGATACTGGGCTTAAAGTGTTAAAATATGAGGCCATGTTGTTACAACTTGGCTTGTATCCCTTGAGTTTAGAAGATTGAGGGGTGATCTAATCGAATTGTTTAAAATGTTAAATGGATTTAATAGGGTAGAGAAACGATGGGCTGGATTTTACCAACCTCGGCGGGTCCGTGACAGGCGATGTCAGTGGTGGGTCCCGACCCTGCAGCTAGCTCCAGCCCACTGTGTAGAATTAATTTACCGTGATTGGGCTTGTTAAGCCTGCCCAGCGAGTTTCCCGGCCAACTGGAGGAAGCGGGTCTAATGACATCATTTGATGACGCGTCATCAGCCGGTTTCCTTAAAGGGACCATGGCCAACTTTAATTTGACATTTGTGCTGTCAGTGTTCTACAGCATTGAGGTGCAGCAAACACTGACAATGACTGCACAGAGGTGCAGGGCTGCACCCAGGCTCTCACCCATGACTCAAACTTCTGTGTCAGTAATCACTCCCAGCATTTTATTGCCCTTCCCTAATTGCCTTTAAAAGGTGGTGGTGAACTGCCTTCTTGAATCGCTGAGGAAGAGAATGTTTGAAGACTAGGACCTCAAACCCGGCACTAAGCTCATGGTCTATGGAGCAGTAGTGATACCTGATGTAAAAAGACTGCTGAGAGCTTGGTTTGAGTATAAAACAAGGCTTTAATCAACTGTTTCACAACCATGAGATTTCTAGTTACATCACTAGCTCCTGGTTACAGAAACATCCTGAGCAAGCTGGGCCCACGCCCGAGTATTTATACTCCTTGGATGCCGCCACCAGCTGGCCACCCAGTGTTACTTCATGAGTCATGATAAGATTCATGACAATACCCGCCCTGCTGTATGCCTCAGAGACATGGACCATGTACAGCAGGCACCTCAAAGCACTGGAGAGGTACCACCAATGCTTCCTCCGCAAGATCCTGCAAATCCATTGGCAGGATAGGCGCACCAACATCAGTGTTCTCACTCAGGCCAACATCCCCAGCATCGAAGCTTTGACCACGCTCGATCAGCTCCGATGGACGGGTCACATCGTCTGCAAGCCCGATACAAGACTCCCAAAACAAGCGCTCTACTCGGAGCTCCGACACGGCAAGAGAGCCCCAGGTGGGCAGAGGAAACGCTTCAAGGACACCCTCAAAGCCTCCTTGTAAAAGTGCAACATCCCCACCGACACCTGAGAATCCCTGGCCCAAGACCGCACAAAGTGGAGGAGAAGCATCCAGGAAGGCGCCGAACACCTCGAGTCTCTTCGCCGGGAGCAAGCGGAAGCCAAGCGCAAGCAGCGCAAGGAGCGCACGTCAACCCAAGCACCCCACCCACCCGCCCCTTCAACCACCGTCTGCCCCACCTGTGACAGAGACTGTAGGTCCCGCATTGGACTCATCAGTCACCTGAGAACTCATTTTTAATGTGGAAGCAAGTCATCCTTGGTTCCGAGGGACTGCCTAAGAAGAAGAAGATGAACCACTGCAGTCTGTGCGGTGAAGGTACTCTCCACAGATGCATCTGACTCACTGTGTGCTTCTAGCATTTTCCGATTTTGTACATTATATTTGAACTGTAATACCACTAAATACCAACTGAGGACGCTACAGACCGATTGAATATTAAAACCAGTCAGAGGTCGTGGTTCACATTGGGACCAACAACATGGGTAGGAAGAGGGATGAGGTCCTGCAGCAAGAATTTAGGGAGCTAGGTAGCAGATTAAAGAGCAGGACCTCAAAGGTTGTAAACTCTGGATTACTCCCGGTGCCACGTGCTAGTGAGTATAGGAATAGGAGGATCGAGCAGATGAATGCGTGGCTAAAGAGTTGGTGCAGGAGGGAGGGCTTTAGTTTCCTGGATCACTGGGTCTGCTTCTGGGGAAGGTGGGACTTGTACAAGTCGGACGGGTTGCACCTGAACCAGAACGGGACAAATATCCTTGCGGGGAGGTTTGCTAGCACTGTTGGGGGGGGGGGTTTAAACTAACTTGACAGGGGGATGGGATACAGAGTGGAGCTATAATAGGGGGTGATGTACAGCCAAATATAGAGGAAAAAACAAGTCAGCTTGGAAGGCAGGCTAATATGTGACAGCACAAGGGAGTAGGGCAAGGCTGGATGGCATTTATTTTAATGCAAGGAGTCTTGCGAATAAGGTGGATGAATTGAAGGTGTTGATGAACACATGGCAGTATGATATTGTTGCTATTACGGAGACATGGTTGAGAGAGGGGCAAGACTGGCAGCTCAATATTCCGGGGTATAGAATCTTCAGGCGAGACAGAGGGGGGGGGGGTAAAAGAGGAGGGGGCGTCGCAATATTAATTAAGGAGTCAATTACTGCTGTAAGGAGGGATGATATATTAACAGGTTCATCTAATGAGGCCATATGAGTAGAACTTAAAAACAAAAAGGGTGCAAGCACTTTGCTGGGAGTGTACTATAGGCCCCCAAACAGTCAGGGGGAGATAGAGGAACAGATATGCAGGCAAATCTCAGAGAAATGTGCAAATAATAGCGTAATAATAGTGGGGGATTTCAACTTCCCCAATATTAACAGGGATAGTCAGAGTGTGAAAGGCTTAGAGGGTGCAGAATTCTTAAAGTGCATCCAGGAGATAACACTGGCGAGCAAAATAAAGGAAAATCCTAAGGTGTTTTATAAGTATATTAAGGGCAAGAGGATAACTAGGGAAAGAGTAGGGCCCATTAGGGACCAAAGTGGCAATCTGTGTGTGGAGCCAGAAGATGTAGGTGGGGTTTTAAATAAATTTTTTGCATCTGTGTTCACTATGGAGAAGGACGATGTAGACATAGAAATCGGGCAGGGGGACTGTGATATACTTGAACATATTAGCATCGAGAGGGAGGAGGTACTAGCGGTTTTAGAAGGCTTAAAAGTGGATAAATCCCCAGGCCCGGACGAGATTGTGGTAAACCACTGTATTGTATATTGCCACCTCTGGGTGGCGCTGTGTATGGAGGCATGCCTCAGCTGACTCCACCCACCACTGTGTGGGTTTCGTTCAGACTTGTTCAGTCACTCACGAAGAAGCATGGTCTCTTCTTAGCTAATAAAAGCCTTATTCATCTCTTCTTTCGACTCATCATCTCTTCTTCGACTCATCACCTTTTATGAAGTAATTGATAAGCGTATCAATTTTATTAGCTAAAAGTTAAATGGCGACACCTGAGGAGCAACAACAGCAACGGATACAGCAGACATTGCTGAGAGCCCTCAGACCACCACGCCTGGACCTCGACCCTCAAGATGTGGGTGCATCAGCCAAGTTTGAACACTGGCTGAGCTGCTTTGAATCCTTCCTCGCAATCTCACAGGTTACAGAGGAGGATCACAAACTGAAAATTTTGACCGCCCAGGTGAGCCATCAAGTATATATGCTAATCCGGGACTCTAATACGTACGTGGCGGCCCTCGAGCTACTAAAAGGGCAATATACGCGCCCAGTGAACACAATTTACGCCCGACACCTCTTGGGATCCCGCAGGCAGCAACCGGGAGAATCGGTAGGGGCATTTGCACGGGCGCTACTGGCACTCTGCAGAGACTGCGATTGTAAAGCGGTAACGGCTGTGGAGCACGCGCAGGGACTCGCCTGTGATGCCTTCGTCAGGGGCCTCCAGTCAGACCACACCCGGCAGAGACTGCTAGAAAGCAAGGAACCCGACCTGAAGACGGCCATTGCCCTTGCGCTCTCGTTAGAGGAGGCCCACCGAAACCTCGAGGCATACCCCCGTAACGGCGCCGAGACATGGCAATCGAAACCGTGGGACACGGGACCGCCGCCCCCGGCACCAACCGCTGCAGCGACCCAACCGAGACAGCAGCCTCCGGTAAGAACTGCTTCGATGCCCAGTAACCAGGCCCAAAAATGCTATTTCTGTGGCCAGTTAAAACATCCCAGAGCGCACTGCCCAGCTAAGACAGCTACCTGCTCGGGCTGCGGGAAGAAAGGCCATTACGCTAACGCCTGCAAGGGGAAGCCAGCCAGCAGCGCAGCGTGCGGGCCGTGGGAGCAGCCATCTTATCCGCCATTTTGTGTACCCCCGGCCGCATGGCATCCGCCGCCATCGTATCCAACGCACTCAACCGCCATTTCGTCACCGGAACCGACCACCGTCTCGGCGGATGACTATAGTGACTCACTAAGCCACATACTGGCCTCCGTGACGCTGGATCAAGGCCACCCTCACCATCTATCCAGCTCCATGATGGATATCGCGGTAAACGGCTGCGCCACCAGTTGCCTGATCGACAGCGGGAGCACAGAGAGTTTCGTCCACCCCGACACGGTACGTAGCCACTCCCTCACGATTCTGCCAATGCACCATCGCATTTCTATGGCGTCCAAGTCCCAGTCAATGGACATCAGCGGCTACTGTGTGGTGACCCTGTCAGTAGGGGGCACTGAATATCAAAAATTTAAACTGCTAGTCCTGCCCCGTCTTTGCGCTGCCGTCCTGCTAGGGTTGGATTTTCAGTGCCACCTTAAGAGTGTCACACTAGCATACGGTGGACCCCTCCCCCCACTCACAGTCTGCAACCAACAGCTTTTAAATCGCCCGCTGCAAACCACCTGCAGCCTTTCCACATTAAAAGTCCCCCCCCCTCCCCTGTTCGCTAACCTCACCCGCGACTGTAAACCCATCGCTACCAAAAGCAGGCGGTACAGTGCCAGGGACAGAGCTTTTATCAGCTCTGAGGTGGAGCGGCTCTTGAAGGAGGGCATTATCGAAGGTAGCACTAGCCCCTGGCGAGCCCAGGTTGTAGTCGTTAAAACCACTGCAAAACGCCGCATGGTAATCGACTACAGCCAAACCATAAACCGGTACACCCAGCTGGACGCGTACCCCCTCCCTCGCATATCTGATATGGTCAATCAGATTGCGCAATACAAAGTATTCTCCACCATCGACCTTAAGTCAGCGTACCACCAGCTGCCCATCCGCCATGAGGACCGCCAGTATACTGCCTTCGAGGCAAACGGCCGCCTCTACCACTTCCTTAGGGTCCCCTTCGGCGTCACCAACGGGGTTTCGGTCTTCCAAAGGGAGATGGACCGAATGGTTGACCAGAACGCGCTGCGGGCAACCTTCCCCTATTTGGATAACGTCACCATCTGCGGCCACGACCAGCAGGACCACGACGTTAATCTAGCAAATTTCCTCCGTACGGCCCAACGGCTGAACCTAACGTACAATAAGGAAAAATGTATGTTTCACACCAAGCGCCTGGCCATCCTCGGCTGCGTGGTGGAGAACGGAGTCATCGGGCCCGACCCCGACAGAATGCGCCCCCTAATGGAGCTACCCCTTCCCCACTGCCAAAAAGCACTGAAGAGATGCCTGGGGTTTTTCTCCTACTACGCCCAGTGGGTGCCCCTCTATGCAGACAAAGCCAGGCCCCTCATCAAAGCCACCTCCTTCCCCCTGACACCAGAGGCGTGTGCAGCCTTCACTCTTATCAAGAACGATATCGCGAAGGCCGCAATGCACGCGGTGGATGAGTCCATCCCCTTCCAAGTGGAGAGCGATGCCTCCGACTTCGCCCTAGCCGCGACCCTTAACCAGGCGGGCAGACCCGTGGCCTTTTTCTCAAGGACCCTCCAGGGCCCCGAGACGAGACACTCCTCCGTCGAAAAGGAGGCCCAGGCTATTGTAGAAGCGGTGCGTCACTGGAGGCATTACCTGGCCGGGAAACGATTTACCCTGCTCACTGACCAGCGTTCAGTAGCTTTTATGTTTAATAATAAGCAGAGGGGTAAAATCAAGAACGACAAGATCTTGAGGTGGAGAATCGAACTCTCCACCTACAATTATGATATCTTGTATCGGCCAGGGAAACTCAATGAGCCCCCAGATGCCCTATCACGTGGTACATGCGCCAACGCGCAGAGTGATAGGCTGCAGTCCCTCCACAATGACCTCTGCCACCCGGGGGTCACCAGGTTTTTCCATTTTATCAAATCCCGTAACCTGCCCTACTCCATCGAGGAGGTCAGGACCATGACCAAGAGCTGCCAAATCTGCGCCGAGTGCAAACCGCACTTCTATAGGCCGGACAGAGCAAGCCTGATCAAGGCCACCCGCCCCTTCGAACGCCTGAGCGTCGATTTTAAAGGGCCCCTCCCCTCCGCTGACCGCAATGTGTACTTCCTCAACATAGTTGATGAGTACTCCCGTTTCCCCTTTGCCATCCCTTGCCCAGACATGACCAGTACCACGGTCATCAAGTGTCTGAATGACATCTTCGCTCTGTTCGGGTTCCCCAGCTATATACATAGCGACAGGGGCTCATCGTTCATGAGCGACGAACTTCGGCAGTACCTGCTAACAAGAGGTATCGCCACGAGCAGGACCACCAGTTACAACCCCCGGGGGAACAGCCAGGTGGAAAGGGAGAACGCGACGGTTTGGAAGGCAGTCCTCTTAGCACTAAAATCTAAGGGCCTTCCGACCTCCCGCTGGCAGGAGGTCCTCCCTGCAGCGCTTCACTCCATTCGGTCACTGCTTTGTACTGCCACTAATGCGACCCCTCATGAGAAAATGTTCGTTTTCCCCCGGAAGTCTACATCGGGAACCTCGCTACCGGCATGGTTGACTTCTCCTGGGCCCGTCCTACTGCGGAGGCACGTGAGGACGCATAAAACGGACCCCCTGGTCGAGCGGGTGCACCTCCTACACGCCAACCCCCAGTATGCCTGGGTGACATACCCAGACGGGCGGGAGGACACGGTCTCCATACGAGATCTCGCACCCTCGGGTACCCCTGAATTACCACCGTTATCCCCCTTACCACCGTTATCCCCCTTACCACTGTTATCCCCCACCACCCCTCCCAACCCAACCCCTGCAGACGGCATGCCAAAGCCCCAGGAATCTTCGCCAACCACCCAGACACCAGACCCGACGTCGGATGCTGCAACACCACCGCCGCCACCACGACGATCAGGACGTCAGACAAGGCCTCCTGATAGACTTAACTTGTAGTACCCTTCACCCCGCCGGACTTCACATTAAACAAGGGGTGAATGTGGTAAACCACTGTATTGTATATTGCCACCTCTGGGTGGCGCTGTGTATGGAGGCATGCCTCAGCTGACTCCACCCACCACTGTGTGGGTTTCGTTGTAGACATAGAAATCGGGCAGGGGGACTGTGATATACTTGAACATATTAGCATCGAGAGGGAGGACGGGTACTAGCGGTTTTAGAAGGCTTAAAAGTGGATAAATCCCCAGGCCCGGACGAGATGTATCCCAGGCTGCTGTGTGAGGCAAAGGAGGAGATTGCAGGGGCTCTGACACAAATTTTCAAAACCTCTCTGGCCACAGGGGATGTGCCAGAGGACTGGAGAACAGCTAACATAGTACCATTATTCAAGAAGGGTAGTAGGGATAAACCAGGGAATTACAGGCCAGTGAGCCTAACATCAGTGGTAGGGAAATTATTGGAAAAAATTCTGAGGGACAGAATTAGTCTCCACTTGGAGAGGCAAGGATTAATCAGGGATAGTCAGCATGGCTTTGTCAAGGGAGGATCATGTCTGACCAATTTGATTGAATTTTTCGAGGTGGTGACTAGGTGTGTGGATGAGGGTAGTGCAGTGGATGTGGTATACATGGATTTCAGTAAGGCTTTCGATAAAGTCCCGCACAGGAGACTGGTCAAGAAGGTAAGAGCCCATGGGATCCAGGGTGCCTTGGCACATTGGATCCAAAACTGGCTTAGTGGCAGAAGGCAGAGGGTGATGGTCGAAGGTTGTTTTTGTGACTGGAAGCTTGTGTCCAGTGGGGTACTGCAGGGATTGGTGCTGTTTGTGGTCTACATTAATGATTTGGATGTGAATGTAAAAGGTATGATCAGTAAGTTCGCAGATGACACGAAAATTGGTGGGGTGGTAAATAGCGAGGAGGGTAGCCTCAGTCTGCAGGACGATATAGATGAGTTGGTCAGATGGGCGGAACAGTGGCTAATGGAATTTAACCCTGAAAAGTGTGAGGTGATGCATTTTGGAGGGACTAACAAGGCAAGGGAATACACAATGAATGGTAAGACCCTAGGAAAGACAGAGGATCAGAGGGACCTTGGTGTGCATGTACATAGATCCCTGAAGGCAGCAGAACAGGTAGATAAGGTGGTTAAAAAGGCATATGGGATACTTGCCTTCATTAGCTGAGGCACAGAATATAAGAGCAGGGAGGTTATGATGGAGCTGTACAAAACGCTGGTTAGGCCACAGCTGGAATACTGTGTGCAGTTCTGGTCGCCACACTACAGGAAGGATGTGATTGCTTTGGAGAGGGTGCAGAGGAGATTCACCAGGATGTTACCTGGGCTGGAGCGCTTCAGCTATGAAGAAAGACTGGACAGGCTGGGGTTGTTTTCCTTGGAGCAGAGAAGGCTGAGGGGGGACCTGATTGAGGTGTACAAAATTATGAGGGGCATAGATAGAGTAGATAGAAAGGAACTTTTTCCCTTAGTAGAGGGGTCAATAACAAGGGGGCATAGATTCAAGGTAAGGGGCAGGAGGTTTAGAGGGGATTTGAGGAAGAACTTTTTCACCCAGAGGGTGGTTGGAATCTGCAACTCACTGCCTGAAAGGGTGGTAGAGGCAGGAACCCTCACAACATTCAAGAAGCATTTGGGTGAGCACTTGAAATGCCATAGCATACAAGGCTACGGACCAAATGCTGGAAAATGGGGTTAGATTAGACAGGGCTTGATGGCAGGCGTGGATGCGATGGGCCAAAGGGCCTCTTTCTGTGCTGTATAACTCTATGACTCTATGACAATAGCAAAATACTGCGGATGCTGGAAATCTGAAATAACGGACAACGCTGGAAAAACTCAGCAGGTCAGGTAGCATCCGTGGAGAGAGAAACAGAATTAACGTTAACTCTGTTTCTCTCTCCACGATGGGGGGGGGGGGCGGCGGTGAGGAGGTCAGTAACGGGGGGGGTGGGGGTGGGGAGAGATCAGGAACTCAGGGGGGAGAAGGTCAGGAAATCGGGGGGGAGAAGGTCAGGAACTTGGGGGGAGACGGTCAGGAACCCGGGGGAGATGAAGGTCAGGAACTGGGGGGGTAAGATGGGTCATTTTCAGGTTGGGAAACTATAACTACTGGGGTGCCACAGGGATCAGTGCTGGGGCCTCAACTATTTACAATCTATATTAGTGACTTGGATGAAGGGACCGAATGTAAGGTAGCCAAATTTGCTGATGATACAAACATAGATGGGCAAACAAATTGTGTGGAGGACACAAAAAATCTCCAAAGGGATATAGATAGGCTCAGTGAGTGGGCAAAAATCTGGCAGATGGAGTTTAATGTGGGTTATCCACTTTGGTAGGAAAAATAAAAAAGTAAAATGCTGAGGAATAGATGGATCTGGGTACCTTTGTACATGAATCACAAAACGTTAGCATGCAGCTACAGCAAGTAATTAGGAAGGCCAATGGAGTGTTGGCCTTTATTGCAAAGTAGGGAAGTCCTGTTACAACTGTATGGGGCATTGGTGAGACCACACCTGGAGTGCTGCGTAGTTTTGGTCTCCTTATTTAAGGAAGGATATACTTGCATTAGAGGCAGTTCAGAGAAGGTTCACGAGGTTGATTCTGGAGATGAAGGCGTTATCTTATGAAGAAAGTTTGGGCCTATACTCATTTGCGTTTAGAAGAATCAGAGGGAATCTTATTGAAACATATAAGAATCTGAAGGGGCTTGACAGGGTAGATGCAGAGAGGATGTTTCCCCTCGTGGGGAAATCTAGAACTAGGGGGCATAATTTCAGAACAAGGGGGCACCCATTTAATTTGGAAATTAGGAGGAATTTCTTCTCTCAGAGGATGGTGAATCATTGGAATTCTCTTCCCCAGAGAGCTGGGGAGGCTCGGGCATTGAATATATTTAAGGTGGGGATAGACAGATTTTTGAAAGGTAAGGGAGTCAAGGGTTATTGGGAGCGGGCAGGGAAGTGGAGGTGAGGCCAAGATCAGATCAGCTATGATCTTATTGAATGGTGGAGCAGGCTCGAGGGGCCAAATGACCTACTCCTGCCCCTATGTCTTATTTGTCTTTTGTAATTAGGGCTGGGCAATAAATGCTGGTCTTGCCAATGATAGCAGGAATGATGAAAAAAAATGCCAGCAGACGCACGATGGGCCGAATGGCTTCCTTCTATGCTGTACCAGTCTATAGGTAGTTAATAACAACTTGTATTTATATAGCGCCTTTAACGTAGTAAAACATGCCAAGGCACTGCACAGGAGTATTTTAAGACAAAAAATTTGACAACATTGAACATTTTGCCAAAGTCCAGAGTTGGCATGCAGCTTTGAAAATATTGTGGTGTGGACTTACTAGTGTGAATAATGTAGAGTTTTTATACAAAATGCGTAATTTCTTAGTTGTAGAGATCCATTCCCTTAGAATAGAAATGTGAGCACTTTGATTGCTTATCAGAAGATTAATGTATGACCTGTTGAGTTGTTTCTTAGCATTGAGTCTTGTGGAGGAAGGTTCTCTTGTATAACAGCTCCCTCTGTTGGAAATAAAGTGAAGTTAAGGTGAAAACAAAATTAGCTAAAATAACATTATAGTTAATTTATAGTTGCAAAAACGCTGTAAAATGATGGCAAGAACGTGATTGGAACAACAAACATATGTGTACTGGAAAGAACAGCTATCCCAACATGAAAAATAGTCCATCTATTCTTGGTTATGAATCAGGGGAGAGCGCGAACGCAGTCCCCCACTACCACAAATTTTGCAGTCGAGTATCCCGCATTTGGGGACATCGCAGGCGTCAGCACACCCGAAGTGCAATGGGTTAGCCTCGTCCTGGGAGAACCACCTTCTTGATCATGGTCTCTCCCCTGCCAGGTAAGTATGATTTTTTGCCCCACACAGTGCCTCCCGACATCATTCACTGCCTCTTACCGTGTCAACGACCCATTTTAAAAAGTCACAATGTCCCTTCAATCAGAAAGTGCTGCTGCTCTAACATGTCAATTCTGTTAAAATATTGCGATATGTAATGATATTCCCTTTGAGAAAATACTGTAGTGATAAAGAACCTGCCATGCTTATTTGCATATTGCCCTTAAAAGGAAATGAACCCTCCCTCAGTAACGCAATAGCAAAATACTGCGGATGCTGGAAATCTGAAATAACAGACAACGCTGGAAAAACTCAACAGGCCAGGCAGCATCTGTGGAGAGAAAAACAGAATTAACGTTAACTCTGTTTCTCTCTCCACGATGGGGGGGGGGGGCGGCGGTGAGGAGGTCAGTAACGGGGGGGGGGGGCGGGTGGGGAGAGATCAGGAACTCAGGGGGGAGAAGGTCAGGAAATCTGGGGGGGGGGGGAAAGGTCAGGAACTTGGGGGGGAGAAGGTCAGGAACCCGCGGGGGGGGGCGGGGAGAAGGTCAGGAACTGGGGGGGTAAGATGGGTCATTTTCAGGTTGGGAAACTATAACTACTGGGGTCCCACAGGGATCAGTGCTGGGGCCTCAACTATTTACAACTATATTAGTGACTTGGATGAAGGGACCGAATATAAGGTAGCCAAATTTGCTGATGATACAAACATAGATGGGAAAACAAATTGTGTGGAGTTAACTCTGTTTCTCTCTCCACGGATGGGGGAGGGCGGGGGGGAAATCAGGAACTCAGGGGGGAGAAGGTCAGGAACTGGTGGGGGGGGGGAGAAGGTCAGGAACCCGAGGGAGGGGGGGGTGGTGGGAGAAGGTCAGGAGCCCAGGGGGGGGGAAGGTCAGAAACTCAGGGGGGGAGGTCAGGAACTCGGGTGGGGGGGTGAGAAGGTCAGGAACTCGGAGGCGAAGGCCAGGAACTCAGAGGAGGTGAGGAGGTGAGGGACTCGGTGGGGGGGGGAGAAGGTCAGGAACTTGGGGGGGGAGAAGGTCAGGAACTCGAGTGTGGGGGTAGAAGGTCAGGAACCCGGTGGGGGGGAGAAGGTCAGGAACTCGGTGGGGAGAAGGTCAGGAACTCAGGGGGTGAGGAGGTCAGGAACTCGGGGGGTGAGGAGGTCAGGAACTCAGGGGGGAGAAGGTCAGGAACTCGGTGGGGGAGAATGTCAGGAACTCAGGGGGTGAGGTGGTCAGGAACTCGGGGGGTGAGGAGGTCAGGAGCTTGGGGGAGGGAGGAGGTCAGGAACTTGTTGGGGGGGGGAACACTGTGAGAACAGTGTGGAAGGAGGAAGAACATGATCCAGGTCTAAAGGAGGGAGGGGATGAGAGCAAGAACGTGATCCAGATAGGAAGATAGATCACGTTCTCTCCCACCCTCTGTTAGACCCAGATCACAGTCTTCCACCCCCATCCCCTTTACACCTGCACCACGCTCTCCCTCTCCTCCCCCAGCAAGCCGCAGCAGTTCAAGAAGGTACCTCATGACCACCCTCTTAAGAGCAACTAGGAATGGGAAATAACTAAATGAATTTTCTTAAATGAGAGCGTATTCTGTGTCGGTCCTACAACATGCATTTTTGTGTTGTTTGCCGGACTCGACTATTCCAATGTTCCCCTAGCCAGCCCCCCATCTTCCACCCTCAATGAACTTGAGCTCATCAAAAGCTCTGCTGCCCGTGTCCTAACACGCAGCAAGTCCCGTTCACCCATCACCCCTGTGCTCATTGACCTACATTGGCTCATGTACCACCAACAATGCTCCCGCTAAGCCACGCAGCCATGCAGCTGTCTGGAAGTCCTGCGCAGGCCACTTACCGGATCTTGAATGCATGCTCAAAATTTTGAATGGGAGATTTTGCACATGTGTGAATTTTTGAATGGGCCACGCAGCCCATTAAAGGGACCGCGCAACCAAAAAAAAATTAGGGGAACATTGTCCACCAACACCTTGATTTTAAAATTCCCATCATCATGTTAAAATCCCTCCATGGCCTCACCCCTTCCAATCTGAACTCGGCAGTGTAAGCGTGTGTGTGCTCCAATCCAGGAGTGTGAGCCCTGTCTGTTCTCTGAAAGCAGTAGTGTTAGCACTGTGAGCTCAGTCGCCTGCCTGACAATGACTGGATCAAATTACACATTGCAGAGATCTTGATTACTCTCCAGCAGGCAGGATCAAATGACACATTCCAGACAAACTGTTGGGTGTGTCTTGTCTTCCAAGTGGCCCAATCAGAAAACTGGTGTTGCAAGTAGACGCGGCCTAATTTGATCCAGTGTCAGGCATTGTCAGGCAGGCTCCAGAGTTCACAGTGCTAACTCTACTGATTTCAGAGGACAGACAGGGCTCAAGCTCCTGGGTTGGAGAACACACATACACTCACACTGCCAAGTCCAGAGAACTCACAGCGTTCACACTACTGATTTCAGGGAACGTACAGTGCTCACACTCCTGAATTCAGGTCTTCATTGCTGACAGTCAGACTTCAAATTCTAATCCCTATACTCCTGATTTCACAAGAACGTCAAAAACAACCTCACAAACCTATTGTTAACATCTTTTCACATACAGAGAGCATGGTGATTCAGGGGGCAGTGACTGATACTGGGCTTAAAGTGTTAAAATATGAGGCCATGTTGTTACAACTTGGCTTGTATCCCTTGAGTTTAGAAGATTGAGGGGTGATCTAATCGAATTGTTTAAAATGTTAAATGGATTTAATAGGGTAGAGAAACGATGGGCTGGATTTTACCAACCTCGGCGGGTCCGTGGCAGGCGATGTCAGTGGTGGGTCCCGACCCTGCAGCTAGCTCCAGCCCACTGTGTAGAATTAATTTACCGTGATTGGGCTTGTTAAGCCTGCCCAGCGAGTTTCCCGGCCAACTGGAGGAAGCGGGTCTAATGACATCATTTGATGACGCGTCATCAGCCGGTTTCCTTAAAGGGACCATGGCCAACTTTAATTTGACATTTGTGCTGTCAGTGTTCTACAGCATTGAGGTGCAGCAAACACTGACAATGACTGCACAGAGGTGCAGGGCTGCACCCAGGCTCTCACCCATGACTCAAACTTCTGTGTCAGTAATCACTCCCAGCATTTTATTGCCCTTCCCTAATTGCCTTTAAAAGGTGGTGGTGAACTGCCTTCTTGAATCGCTGAGGAAGAGAATGTTTGAAGACCAGGACCTCAAACCCGGCACTAAGCTCATGGTCTATGGAGCAGTAGTGATACCTGATGTAAAAAGACTGCTGAGAGCTTGGTTTGAGTATAAAACAAGGCTTTAATCAACTGTTTCACAACCATGAGATTTCTAGTTACATCACTAGCTCCTGGTTACAGAAACATCCTGAGCAAGCTGGGCCCACGCCCGAGTATTTATACTCCTTGGATGCCGCCACCAGCTGGCCACCCAGTGTTACTTCATGAGTCATGATAAGATTCATGACAATACCCGCCCTGCTGTATGCCTCAGAGACATGGACCATGTACAGCAGGCACCTCAAAGCACTGGAGAGGTACCACCAATGCTTCCTCCGCAAGATCCTGCAAATCCATTGGCAGGATAGGCGCACCAACATCAGTGTTCTCACTCAGGCCAACATCCCCAGCATCGAAGCTTTGACCACGCTCGATCAGCTCCGATGGACGGGTCACATCGTCTGCAAGCCCGATACAAGACTCCCAAAACAAGCGCTCTACTCGGAGCTCCGACACGGCAAGAGAGCCCCAGGTGGGCAGAGGAAACGCTTCAAGGACACCCTCAAAGCCTCCTTGTAAAAGTGCAACATCCCCACCGACACCTGAGAATCCCTGGCCCAAGACCGCACAAAGTGGAGGAGAAGCATCCAGGAAGGCGCCGAACACCTCGAGTCTCTTCGCCGGGAGCAAGCGGAAGCCAAGCGCAAGCAGCGCAAGGAGCGCACGTCAACCCAAGCACCCCACCCACCCGCCCCTTCAACCACCGTCTGCCCCACCTGTGACAGAGACTGTAGGTCCCGCATTGGACTCATCAGTCACCTGAGAACTCATTTTTAATGTGGAAGCAAGTCATCCTTGGTTCCGAGGGACTGCCTAAGAAGAAGAAGATGAACCACTGCAGTCTGTGCGGTGAAGGTACTCTCCACAGATGCATCTGACTCGCTGTGTGCTTCTAGCATTTTCCGATTTTGTACATTATATTTGAACTGTAATACCACTAAATACCAACTGAGGACGCTACAGACCGATTGAATATTAAAACCAGTCAGAGGTCGTGGTTCACATTGGGACCAACAACATGGGTAGGAAGAGGGATGAGGTCCTGCAGCAAGAATTTAGGGAGCTAGGTAGCAGATTAAAGAGCAGGACCTCAAAGGTTGTAAACTCTGGATTACTCCCGGTGCCACGTGCTAGTGAGTATAGGAATAGGAGGATCGAGCAGATGAATGCGTGGCTAAAGAGTTGGTGCAGGAGGGAGGGCTTTAGTTTCCTGGATCACTGGGTCTGCTTCTGGGGAAGGTGGGACTTGTACAAGTCGGACGGGTTGCACCTGAACCAGAACGGGACAAATATCCTTGCGGGGAGGTTTGCTAGCACTGTTGGGGGGGGGGTTTAAACTAACTTGACAGGGGGATGGGATACAGAGTGGAGCTATAATAGGGGGTGATGTACAGCCAAATATAGAGGAAAAAACAAGTCAGCTTGGAAGGCAGGCTAATATGTGACAGCACAAGGGAGTAGGGCAAGGCTGGATGGCATTTATTTTAATGCAAGGAGTCTTGCGAATAAGGTGGATGAATTGAAGGTGTTGATGAACACATGGCAGTATGATATTGTTGCTATTACGGAGACATGGTTGAGAGAGGGGCAAGACTGGCAGCTCAATATTCCGGGGTATAGAATCTTCAGGCGAGACAGAGGGGGGGGGGGGGTAAAAGAGGAGGGGGCGTCGCAATATTAATTAAGGAGTCAATTACTGCTGTAAGGAGGGATGATATATTAACAGGTTCATCTAATGAGGCCATATGGGTAGAACTTAAAAACAAAAAGGGTGCAAGCACTTTGCTGGGAGTGTACTATAGGCCCCCAAACAGTCAGGGGGAGATAGAGGAACAGATATGCAGGCAAATCTCAGAGAAATGTGCAAATAATAGCGTAATAATAGTGGGGGATTTCAACTTCCCCAATATTAACAGGGATAGTCAGAGTGTGAAAGGCTTAGAGGGTGCAGAATTCTTAAAGTGCATCCAGGAGATAACACTGGCGAGCAAAATAAAGGAAAATCCTAAGGTGTTTTATAAGTATATTAAGGGCAAGAGGATAACTAGGGAAAGAGTAGGGCCCATTAGGGACCAAAGTGGCAATCTGTGTGTGGAGCCAGAAGATGTAGGTGGGGTTTTAAATAAATTTTTTGCATCTGTGTTCACTATGGAGAAGGACGATGTAGACATAGAAATCGGGCAGGGGGACTGTGATATACTTGAACATATTAGCATTGAGAGGGAGGAGGTACTAGCGGTTTTAGAAGGCTTAAAAGTGGATAAATCCCCAGGCCCGGACGAGATGTATCCCAGGCTGCTGTGTGAGGCAAAGGAGGAGATTGCAGGGGCTCTGACACAAATTTTCAAAACCTCTCTGGCCACAGGGGATGTGCCAGAGGACTGGAGAACAGCTAACATAGTACCATTATTCAAGAAGGGTAGTAGGGATAAACCAGGGAATTACAGGCCAGTGAGCCTAACATCAGTGGTAGGGAAATTATTGGAAAAAATTCTGAGGGACAGAATTAGTCTCCACTTGGAGAGGCAAGGATTAATCAGGGATAGTCAGCATGGCTTTGTCAAGGGAGGATCATGTCTGACCAATTTGATTGAATTTTTCGAGGTGGTGACTAGGTGTGTGGATGAGGGTAGTGCAGTGGATGTGGTATACATGGATTTCAGTAAGGCTTTCGATAAAGTCCCGCACAGGAGACTGGTCAAGAAGGTAAGAGCCCATGGGATCCAGGGTGCCTTGGCACATTGGATCCAAAACTGGCTTAGTGGCAGAAGGCAGAGGGTGATGGTCGAAGGTTGTTTTTGTGACTGGAAGCTTGTGTCCAGTGGGGTACTGCAGGGATTGGTGCTGTTTGTGGTCTACATTAATGATTTGGATGTGAATGTAAAAGGTATGATCAGTAAGTTCGCAGATGACACGAAAATTGGTGGGGTGGTAAATAGCGAGGAGGGTAGCCTCAGTCTGCAGGACGATATAGATGAGTTGGTCAGATGGGCGGAACAGTGGCTAATGGAATTTAACCCTGAAAAGTGTGAGGTGATGCATTTTGGAGGGACTAACAAGGCAAGGGAATACACAATGAATGGTAAGACCCTAGGAAAGACAGAGGATCAGAGGGACCTTGGTGTGCATGTACATAGATCCCTGAAGGCAGCAGAACAGGTAGATAAGGTGGTTAAAAAGGCATATGGGATACTTGCCTTCATTAGCTGAGGCACAGAATATAAGAGCAGGGAGGTTATGATGGAGCTGTACAAAACGCTGGTTAGGCCACAGCTGGAATACTGTGTGCAGTTCTGGTCGCCACACTACAGGAAGGATGTGATTGCTTTGGAGAGGGTGCAGAGGAGATTCACCAGGATGTTACCTGGGCTGGAGCGCTTCAGCTATGAAGAAAGACTGGACAGGCTGGGGTTGTTTTCCTTGGAGCAGAGAAGGCTGAGGGGGGACCTGATTGAGGTGTACAAAATTATGAGGGGCATAGATAGAGTAGATAGAAAGGAACTTTTTCCCTTAGTAGAGGGGTCAATAACAAGGGGGCATAGATTCAAGGTAAGGGGCAGGAGGTTTAGAGGGGATTTGAGGAAGAACTTTTTCACCCAGAGGGTGGTTGGAATCTGCAACTCACTGCCTGAAAGGGTGGTAGAGGCAGGAACCCTCACAACATTCAAGAAGCATTTGGGTGAGCACTTGAAATGCCATAGCATACAAGGCTACGGACCAAATGCTGGAAAATGGGGTTAGATTAGACAGGGCTTGATGGCAGGCGTGGATGCGATGGGCCAAAGGGCCTCTTTCTGTGCTGTATAACTCTATGACTCTATGACAATAGCAAAATACTGCGGATGCTGGAAATCTGAAATAACGGACAACGCTGGAAAAACTCAGCAGGTCAGGTAGCATCCGTGGAGAGAGAAACAGAATTAACGTTAACTCTGTTTCTCTCTCCACGATGGGGGGGGGGGGGCGGCGGTGAGGAGGTCAGTAACGGGGGGGGGGAGGTGGGGAGAGATCAGGAACTCAGGGGGGAGAAGGTCAGGAAATCGGGGAGGAGAAGGTCAGGAACTTGGGGGGGAGACGGTCAGGAACCCGGGGGAGATGAAGGTCAGGAACTGGGGGGGTAAGATGGGTCATTTTCAGGTTGGGAAACTATAACTACTGGGGTGCCACAGGGATCAGTGCTGGGGCCTCAACTATTTACAATCTATATTAGTGACTTGGATGAAGGGACCGAATGTAAGGTAGCCAAATTTGCTGATGATACAAACATAGATGGGCAAACAAATTGTGTGGAGGACACAAAAAATCTCCAAAGGGATATAGATAGGCTCAGTGAGTGGGCAAAAATCTGGCAGATGGAGTTTAATGTGGGTTATCCACTTTGGTAGGAAAAATAAAAAAGTAAAATGCTGAGGAATAGATGGATCTGGGTACCTTTGTACATGAATCACAAAACGTTAGCATGCAGCTACAGCAAGTAATTAGGAAGGCCAATGGAGTGTTGGCCTTTATTGCAAAGTAGGGAAGTCCTGTTACAACTGTATGGGGCATTGGTGAGACCACACCTGGAGTGCTGCGTAGTTTTGGTCTCCTTATTTAAGGAAGGATATACTTGCATTAGAGGCAGTTCAGAGAAGGTTCACGAGGTTGATTCTGGAGATGAAGGCGTTATCTTATGAAGAAATTTTGGGCCTATACTCATTTGCGTTTAGAAGAATCAGAGGGAATCTTATTGAAACATATAAGAATCTGAAGGGGCTTGACAGGGTAGATGCAGAGAGGATGTTTCCCCTCGTGGGGAAATCTAGAACTAGGGGGCATAATTTCAGAACAAGGGGGCACCCATTTAATTTGGAAATTAGGAGGAATTTCTTCTCTCAGAGGATGGTGAATCATTGGAATTCTCTTCCCCAGAGAGCTGGGGAGGCTCGGGCATTGAATATATTTAAGGTGGGGATAGACAGATTTTTGAAAGGTAAGGGAGTCAAGGGTTATTGGGAGCGGGCAGGGAAGTGGAGGTGAGGCCAAGATCAGATCAGCTATGATCTTATTGAATGGTGGAGCAGGCTCGAGGGGCCAAATGACCTACTCCTGCCCCTATGTCTTATTTGTCTTTTGTAATTAGGGATGGGCAATAAATGCTGGTCTTGCCAATGATACCAGGAATGATGAAAAAAAATGCCAGCAGACGCACGATGGGCCGAATGGCTTCCTTCTATGCTGTACCAGTCTATAGGTAGTTAATAACAACTTGTATTTATATAGCGCCTTTAACATAGTAAAACATGCCAAGGCACTGCACAGGAGTATTTTAAGACAAAAAAATTTGACAACATTGAACATTTTGCCAAAGTCCAGAGTTGGCATGCAGCTTTGAAAATATTGTGGTGTGGACTTACTAGTGTGAATAATGTAGAGTTTTTATACAAAATGCGTAATTTCTTAGTTGTAGAGATCCATTCCCTTAGAATAGAAATGTGAGCACTTTGATTGCTTATCAGAAGATTAATGTATGACCTGTTGAGTTGTTTCTTAGCATTGAGTCTTGTGGAGGAAGGTTCTCTTGTATAACAGCTCCCTCTGTTGGAAATAAAGTGAAGTTAAGGTGAAAACAAAATTAGCTAAAATAACATTATAGTTAATTTATAGTTGCAAAAACGCTGTAAAATGATGGCAAGAACGTGATTGGAACAACAAACATATGTGTACTGGAAAGAACAGCTATCCCAACATGAAAAATAGTCCATCTATTCTTGGTTATGAATCAGGGGAGAGCGCGAACGCAGTCCCCCACTACCACAAATTTTGCAGTCGAGTATCCCGCATTTGGGGACATCGCAGGCGTCAGCACACCCGAAGTGCAATGGGTTAGCCTCGTCCTGGGAGAACCACCTTCTTGATCATGGTCTCTCCCCTGCCAGGTAAGTATGATTTTTTGCCCCACACAGTGCCTCCCGACATCATTCACTGCCTCTTACCGTGTCAACGACCCATTTTAAAAAGTCACAATGTCCCTTCAATCAGAAAGTGCTGCTGCTCTAACATGTCAATTCTGTTAAAATATTGCGATATGTAATGATATTCCCTTTGAGAAAATACTGTAGTGATAAAGAACCTGCCATGCTTATTTGCATATTGCCCTTAAAAGGAAATGAACCCTCCCTCAGTAACGCAATAGCAAAATACTGCGGATGCTGGAAATCTGAAATAACAGACAACGCTGGAAAAACTCAGCAGGCCAGGCAGCATCTGTGGAGAGAAAAACAGAATTAACGTTAACTCTGTTTCTCTCTCCACGATGGGGGGGGGGCGGCGGTGAGGAGGTCAGTAACGGGGGGGGGGGGCGGGTGGGGAGAGATCAGGAACTCAGGGGGGAGAAGGTCAGGAAATCTGGGGGGGGGGGAAAGGTCAGGAACTTGGGGGGGAGAAGGTCAGGAACCCGCGGGGGGGCGGGGAGAAGGTCAGGAACTGGGGGGGTAAGATGGGTCATTTTCAGGTTGGGAAACTATAACTACTGGGGTCCCACAGGGATCAGTGCTGGGGCCTCAACTATTTACAACTATATTAGTGACTTGGATGAAGGGACCGAATATAAGGTAGCCAAATTTGCTGATGATACAAACATAGATGGGAAAACAAATTGTGTGGAGTTAACTCTGTTTCTCTCTCCACGGATGGGGGAGGGCGGGGGGGAAATCAGGAACTCAGGGGGGAGAAGGTCAGGAACTGGTGGGGGGGGGGAGAAGGTCAGGAACCCGAGGGAGGGGGGGTGGTGGGAGAAGGTCAGGAGCCCAGGGGGGGGAAGGTCAGAAACTCAGGGGGGGAGGTCAGGAACTCGGGTGGGGGGGTGAGAAGGTCAGGAACTCGGAGGCGAAGGCCAGGAACTCAGAGGAGGTGAGGAGGTGAGGGACTCGGTGGGGGGGAGAAGGTCAGGAACTTGGGGGGGAGAAGGTCAGGAACTCGAGTGTGGGGGTAGAAGGTCAGGAACCCGGTGGGGGGGAGAAGGTCAGGAACTCGGTGGGGAGAAGGTCAGGAACTCAGGGGGTGAGGAGGTCAGGAACTCGGGGGGTGAGGAGGTCAGGAACTCAGGGGGGAGAAGGTCAGGAACTCGGTGGGGGAGAATGTCAGGAACTCAGGGGGTGAGGTGGTCAGGAACTCGGGGGGTGAGGAGGTCAGGAGCTTGGGGGAGGGAGGAGGTCAGGAACTTGTTGGGGGGGGGAACACTGTGAGAACAGTGTGGAAGGGGGAAGAACATGATCCAGGTCTAAAGGAGGGAGGGGATGAGAGCAAGAACGTGATCCAGATAGGAAGATAGATCACGTTCTCTCCCACCCTCTGTTAGACCCAGATCACAGTCTTCCACCCCCATCCCCTTTACACCTGCACCACGCTCTCCCTCTCCTCCCCCAGCAAGCCGCAGCAGTTCAAGAAGGTACCTCATGACCACCCTCTTAAGAGCAACTAGGAATGGGAAATAACTAAATGAATTTTTTTAAATGAGAGCGTATTCTGTGTCGGTCCTACAACATGCATTTTTGTGTTGTTTGCCGGACTCGACTATTCCAATGTTCCCCTAGCCAGCCCCCCATCTTCCACCCTCAATGAACTTGAGCTCATCAAAAGCTCTGCTGCCCGTGTTCTAACACGCAGCAAGTCCCGTTCACCCATCACCCCTGTGCTCATTGACCTACATTGGCTCATGTACCACCAACAATGCTCCCGCTAAGCCACGCAGCCATGCAGCTGTCTGGAAGTCCTGCGCAGGCCACTTACCGGATCTTGAATGCATGCTCAAAATTTTGAATGGGAGATTTTGCACATGTGTGAATTTTTGAATGGGCCACGCAGCCCATTAAAGGGACCGCGCAACCAAAAAAAAATTAGGGGAACATTGTCCACCAACACCTTGATTTTAAAATTCCCATCATCATGTTAAAATCCCTCCATGGCCTCACCCCTTCCAATCTGAACTCGGCAGTGTAAGCGTGTGTGTGCTCCAATCCAGGAGTGTGAGCCCTGTCTGTTCTCTGAAAGCAGTAGTGTTAGCACTGTGAGCTCAGTCGCCTGCCTGACAATGACTGGATCAAATTACACATTGCAGAGATCTTGATTACTCTCCAGCAGGCAGGATCAAATGACACATTCCAGACAAACTGTTGGGTGTGTCTTGTCTTCCAAGTGGCCCAATCAGAAAACTGGTGTTGCAAGTAGACGCGGCCTAATTTGATCCAGTGTCAGGCATTGTCAGGCAGGCTCCAGAGTTCACAGTGCTAACTCTACTGATTTCAGAGGACAGACAGGGCTCAAGCTCCTGGGTTGGAGAACACACATACACTCACACTGCCAAGTCCAGAGAACTCACAGCGTTCACACTACTGATTTCAGGGAACGTACAGTGCTCACACTCCTGAATTCAGGTCTTCATTGCTGACAGTCAGACTTCAAATTCTAATCCCTATACTCCTGATTTCACAAGAACGTCAAAAACAACCTCACAAACCTATTGTTAACATCTTTTCACATACAGAGAGCATGGTGATTCAGGGGGCAGTGACTGATACTGGGCTTAAAGTGTTAAAATATGAGGCCATGTTGTTACAACTTGGCTTGTATCCCTTGAGTTTAGAAGATTGAGGGGTGATCTAATCGAATTGTTTAAAATGTTAAATGGATTTAATAGGGTAGAGAAACGATGGGCTGGATTTTACCAACCTCGGCGGGTCCGTGGCAGGCGATGTCAGTGGTGGGTCCCGACCCTGCAGCTAGCTCCAGCCCACTGTGTAGAATTAATTTACCGTGATTGGGCTTGTTAAGCCTGCCCAGCGAGTTTCCCGGCCAACTGGAGGAAGCGGGTCTAATGACATCATTTGATGACGCGTCATCAGCCGGTTTCCTTAAAGGGACCATGGCCAACTTTAATTTGACATTTGTGCTGTCAGTGTTCTACAGCATTGAGGTGCAGCAAACACTGACAATGACTGCACAGAGGTGCAGGGCTGCACCCAGGCTCTCACCCATGACTCAAACTTCTGTGTCAGTAATCACTCCCAGCATTTTATTGCCCTTCCCTAATTGCCTTTAAAAGGTGGTGGTGAACTGCCTTCTTGAATCGCTGAGGAAGAGAATGTTTGAAGACCAGGACCTCAAACCCGGCACTAAGCTCATGGTCTATGGAGCAGTAGTGATACCTGATGTAAAAAGACTGCTGAGAGCTTGGTTTGAGTATAAAACAAGGCTTTAATCAACTGTTTCACAACCATGAGATTTCTAGTTACATCACTAGCTCCTGGTTACAGAAACATCCTGAGCAAGCTGGGCCCACGCCCGAGTATTTATACTCCTTGGATGCCGCCACCAGCTGGCCACCCAGTGTTACTTCATGAGTCATGATAAGATTCATGACAATACCCGCCCTGCTGTATGCCTCAGAGACATGGACCATGTACAGCAGGCACCTCAAAGCACTGGAGAGGTACCACCAATGCTTCCTCCGCAAGATCCTGCAAATCCATTGGCAGGATAGGCGCACCAACATCAGTGTTCTCACTCAGGCCAACATCCCCAGCATCGAAGCTTTGACCACGCTCGATCAGCTCCGATGGACGGGTCACATCGTCTGCAAGCCCGATACAAGACTCCCAAAACAAGCGCTCTACTCGGAGCTCCGACACGGCAAGAGAGCCCCAGGTGGGCAGAGGAAACGCTTCAAGGACACCCTCAAAGCCTCCTTGTAAAAGTGCAACATCCCCACCGACACCTGAGAATCCCTGGCCCAAGACCGCACAAAGTGGAGGAGAAGCATCCAGGAAGGCGCCGAACACCTCGAGTCTCTTCACCGGGAGCAAGCGGAAGCCAAGCGCAAGCAGCGCAAGGAGCGCACGTCAACCCAAGCACCCCACCCACCCGCCCCTTCAACCACCGTCTGCCCCACCTGTGACAGAGACTGTAGGTCCCGCATTGGACTCATCAGTCACCTGAGAACTCATTTTTAATGTGGAAGCAAGTCATCCTTGGTTCCGAGGGACTGCCTAAGAAGAAGAAGATGAACCACTGCAGTCTGTGCGGTGAAGGTACTCTCCACAGATGCATCTGACTCGCTGTGTGCTTCTAGCATTTTCCGATTTTGTACATTATATTTGAACTGTAATACCACTAAATACCAACTGAGGACGCTACAGACCGATTGAATATTAAAACCAGTCAGAGGTCGTGGTTCACATTGGGACCAACAACATGGGTAGGAAGAGGGATGAGGTCCTGCAGCAAGAATTTAGGGAGCTAGGTAGCAGATTAAAGAGCAGGACCTCAAAGGTTGTAAACTCTGGATTACTCCCGGTGCCACGTGCTAGTGAGTATAGGAATAGGAGGATCGAGCAGATGAATGCGTGGCTAAAGAGTTGGTGCAGGAGGGAGGGCTTTAGTTTCCTGGATCACTGGGTCTGCTTCTGGGGAAGGTGGGACTTGTACAAGTCGGACGGGTTGCACCTGAACCAGAACGGGACAAATATCCTTGCGGGGAGGTTTGCTAGCACTGTTGGGGGGGGGGTTTAAACTAACTTGACAGGGGGATGGGATACAGAGTGGAGCTATAATAGGGGGTGATGTACAGCCAAATATAGAGGAAAAAACAAGTCAGCTTGGAAGGCAGGCTAATATGTGACAGCACAAGGGAGTAGGGCAAGGCTGGATGGCATTTATTTTAATGCAAGGAGTCTTGCGAATAAGGTGGATGAATTGAAGGTGTTGATGAACACATGGCAGTATGATATTGTTGCTATTACGGAGACATGGTTGAGAGAGGGGCAAGACTGGCAGTTCAATATTCCGGGGTATAGAATCTTCAGGCGAGACAGAGGGGGGGGGGGGGTAAAAGAGGAGGGGGCGTCGCAATATTAATTAAGGAGTCAATTACTGCTGTAAGGAGGGATGATATATTAACAGGTTCATCTAATGAGGCCATATGGGTAGAACTTAAAAACAAAAAGGGTGCAAGCACTTTGCTGGGAGTGTACTATAGGCCCCCAAACAGTCAGGGGGAGATAGAGGAACAGATATGCAGGCAAATCTCAGAGAAATGTGCAAATAATAGCGTAATAATAGTGGGGGATTTCAACTTCCCCAATATTAACAGGGATAGTCAGAGTGTGAAAGGCTTAGAGGGTGCAGAATTCTTAAAGTGCATCCAGGAGATAACACTGGCGAGCAAAATAAAGGAAAATCCTAAGGTGTTTTATAAGTATATTAAGGGCAAGAGGATAACTAGGGAAAGAGTAGGGCCCATTAGGGACCAAAGTGGCAATCTGTGTGTGGAGCCAGAAGATGTAGGTGGGGTTTTAAATAAATTTTTTGCATCTGTGTTCACTATGGAGAAGGACGATGTAGACATAGAAATCGGGCAGGGGGACTGTGATATACTTGAACATATTAGCATCGAGAGGGAGGAGGTACTAGCGGTTTTAGAAGGCTTAAAAGTGGATAAATCCCCAGGCCCGGACGAGATGTATCCCAGGCTGCTGTGTGAGGCAAAGGAGGAGATTGCAGGGGCTCTGACACAAATTTTCAAAACCTCTCTGGCCACAGGGGATGTGCCAGAGGACTGGAGAACAGCTAACATAGTACCATTATTCAAGAAGGGTAGTAGGGATAAACCAGGGAATTACAGGCCAGTGAGCCTAACATCAGTGGTAGGGAAATTATTGGAAAAAATTCTGAGGGACAGAATTAGTCTCCACTTGGAGAGGCAAGGATTAATCAGGGATAGTCAGCATGGCTTTGTCAAGGGAGGATCATGTCTGACCAATTTGATTGAATTTTTCGAGGTGGTGACTAGGTGTGTGGATGAGGGTAGTGCAGTGGATGTGGTATACATGGATTTCAGTAAGGCTTTCGATAAAGTCCCGCACAGGAGACTGGTCAAGAAGGTAAGAGCCCATGGGATCCAGGGTGCCTTGGCACATTGGATCCAAAACTGGCTTAGTGGCAGAAGGCAGAGGGTGATGGTCGAAGGTTGTTTTTGTGACTGGAAGCTTGTGTCCAGTGGGGTACTGCAGGGATTGGTGCTGTTTGTGGTCTACATTAATGATTTGGATGTGAATGTAAAAGGTATGATCAGTAAGTTCGCAGATGACACGAAAATTGGTGGGGTGGTAAATAGCGAGGAGGGTAGCCTCAGTCTGCAGGACGATATAGATGAGTTGGTCAGATGGGCGGAACAGTGGCTAATGGAATTTAACCCTGAAAAGTGTGAGGTGATGCATTTTGGAGGGACTAACAAGGCAAGGGAATACACAATGAATGGTAAGACCCTAGGAAAGACAGAGGATCAGAGGGACCTTGGTGTGCATGTACATAGATCCCTGAAGGCAGCAGAACAGGTAGATAAGGTGGTTAAAAAGGCATATGGGATACTTGCCTTCATTAGCTGAGGCACAGAATATAAGAGCAGGGAGGTTATGATGGAGCTGTACAAAACGCTGGTTAGGCCACAGCTGGAATACTGTGTGCAGTTCTGGTCGCCACACTACAGGAAGGATGTGATTGCTTTGGAGAGGGTGCAGAGGAGATTCACCAGGATGTTACCTGGGCTGGAGCGCTTCAGCTATGAAGAAAGACTGGACAGGCTGGGGTTGTTTTCCTTGGAGCAGAGAAGGCTGAGGGGGGACCTGATTGAGGTGTACAAAATTATGAGGGGCATAGATAGAGTAGATAGAAAGGAACTTTTTCCCTTAGTAGAGGGGTCAATAACAAGGGGGCATAGATTCAAGGTAAGGGGCAGGAGGTTTAGAGGGGATTTGAGGAAGAACTTTTTCACCCAGAGGGTGGTTGGAATCTGCAACTCACTGCCTGAAAGGGTGGTAGAGGCAGGAACCCTCACAACATTCAAGAAGCATTTGGGTGAGCACTTGAAATGCCATAGCATACAAGGCTACGGACCAAATGCTGGAAAATGGGGTTAGATTAGACAGGGCTTGATGGCAGGCGTGGATGCGATGGGCCAAAGGGCCTCTTTCTGTGCTGTATAACTCTATGACTCTATGACAATAGCAAAATACTGCGGATGCTGGAAATCTGAAATAACGGACAACGCTGGAAAAACTCAGCAGGTCAGGTAGCATCCGTGGAGAGAGAAACAGAATTAACGTTAACTCTGTTTCTCTCTCCACGATGGGGGGGGGGGGCGGCGGTGAGGAGGTCAGTAACGGGGGGGAGGTGGGGAGAGATCAGGAACTCAGGGGGGAGAAGGTCAGGAAATTGGGGGGGAGAAGGTCAGGAACTTGGGGGGAGACGGTCAGGAACCCGGGGGAGATGAAGGTCAGGAACTGGGGGGGTAAGATGGGTCATTTTCAGGTTGGGAAACTATAACTACTGGGGTGCCACAGGGATCAGTGCTGGGGCCTCAACTATTTACAATCTATATTAGTGACTTGGATGAAGGGACCGAATGTAAGGTAGCCAAATTTGCTGATGATACAAACATAGATGGGCAAACAAATTGTGTGGAGGACACAAAAAATCTCCAAAGGGATATAGATAGGCTCAGTGAGTGGGCAAAAATCTGGCAGATGGAGTTTAATGTGGGTTATCCACTTTGGTAGGAAAAATAAAAAAGTAAAATGCTGAGGAATAGATGGATCTGGGTACCTTTGTACATGAATCACAAAACATTAGCATGCAGCTACAGCAAGTAATTAGGAAGGCCAATGGAGTGTTGGCCTTTATTGCAAAGTAGGGAAGTCCTGTTACAACTGTATGGGGCATTGGTGAGACCACACCTGGAGTGCTGCGTAGTTTTGGTCTCCTTATTTAAGGAAGGATATACTTGCATTAGAGGCAGTTCAGAGAAGGTTCACGAGGTTGATTCTGGAGATGAAGGCGTTATCTTATGAAGAAAGTTTGGGCCTATACTCATTTGCGTTTAGAAGAATCAGAGGGAATCTTATTGAAACATATAAGAATCTGAAGGGGCTTGACAGGGTAGATGCAGAGAGGATGTTTCCCCTCGTGGGGAAATCTAGAACTAGGGGGCATAATTTCAGAACAAGGGGGCACCCATTTAATTTGGAAATTAGGAGGAATTTCTTCTCTCAGAGGATGGTGAATCATTGGAATTCTCTTCCCCAGAGAGCTGGGGAGGCTCGGGCATTGAATATATTTAAGGTGGGGATAGACAGATTTTTGAAAGGTAAGGGAGTCAAGGGTTATTGGGAGCGGGCAGGGAAGTGGAGGTGAGGCCAAGATCAGATCAGCTATGATCTTATTGAATGGTGGAGCAGGCTCGAGGGGCCAAATGACCTACTCCTGCCCCTATGTCTTATTTGTCTTTTGTAATTAGGGCTGGGCAATAAATGCTGGTCTTGCCAATGATACCAGGAATGATGAAAAAAAATGCCAGCAGACGCACGATGGGCCGAATGGCTTCCTTCTATGCTGTACCAGTCTATAGGTAGTTAATAACAACTTGTATTTATATAGCGCCTTTAACGTAGTAAAACATGCCAAGGCACTGCACAGGAGTATTTTAAGACAAAAAATTTGACAACATTGAACATTTTGCCAAAGTCCAGAGTTGGCATGCAGCTTTGAAAATATTGTGGTGTGGACTTACTAGTGTGAATAATGTAGAGTTTTTATACAAAATGCGTAATTTCTTAGTTGTAGAGATCCATTCCCTTAGAATAGAAATGTGAGCACTTTGATTGCTTATCAGAAGATTAATACACTGACGTATGACCTGTTGAGTTGTTTCTTAGCATTGAGTCTTGTGGAGGAAGGTTCTCTTGTATAACAGCTCCCTCTGTTGGAAATAAAGTGAAGTTAAGGTGAAAACAAAATTAGCTAAAATAACATTATAGTTAATTTATAGTTGCAAAAACGCTGTAAAATGATGGCAAGAACGTGATCGGAACAACAAACATATGTGTACTGGAAAGAACAGCTATCCCAACATGAAAAATAGTCCATCTATTCTTGGTTATGAATCAGGGGAGAGCGCGAACGCAGTCCCCCACTACCACAAATTTTGCAGTCGAGTATCCCGCATTTGGGGACATCGCAGGCGTCAGCACACCCGAAGTGCAATGGGTTAGCCTCGTCCTGGGAGAACCACCTTCTTGATCATGGTCTCTCCCCTGCCAGGTAAGTATGATTTTTTGCCCCACACAGTGCCTCCCGACATCATTCACTGCCTCTTACCGTGTCAACGACCCATTTTAAAAAGTCACAATGTCCCTTCAATCAGAAAGTGCTGCTGCTCTAACATGTCAATTCTGTTAAAATATTGCGATATGTAATGATATTCCCTTTGAGAAAATACTGTAGTGATAAAGAACCTGCCATGCTTATTTGCATATTGCCCTTAAAAGGAAATGAACCCTCCCTCAGTAACGCAATAGCAAAATACTGCGGATGCTGGAAATCTGAAATAACAGACAACGCTGGAAAAACTCAGCAGGCCAGGCAGCATCTGTGGAGAGAAAAACAGAATTAACGTTAACTCTGTTTCTCTCTCCACGATGGGGGGGGGGGCGGCGGTGAGGAGGTCAGTAACGGGGGGGGTGGCGGGTGGGGAGAGATCAGGAACTCAGGGGGGAGAAGGTCAGGAAATCTGGGGGGGGGGGGAAAGGTCAGGAACCCGCGGGGGGGCGGGGAGAAGGTCAGGAACTGGGGGGGTAAGATGGGTCATTTTCAGGTTGGGAAACTATAACTACTGGGGTCCCACAGGGATCAGTGCTGGGGCCTCAACTATTTACAACTATATTAGTGACTTGGATGAAGGGACCGAATATAAGGTAGCCAAATTTGCTGATGATACAAACATAGATGGGAAAACAAATTGTGTGGAGTTAACTCTGTTTCTCTCTCCACGGATGGGGGAGGGCGGGGGGGAAATCAGGAACTCAGGGGGGAGAAGGTCAGGAACTGGTGGGGGGAGGAGAAGGTCAGGAACCCGAGGGAGGGGGGGTGGTGGGAGAAGGTCAGGAGCCCAGGGGGGGGGAAGGTCAGAAACTCAGGGGGGGAGGTCAGGAACTCGGGTGGGGGGGTGAGAAGGTCAGGAACTCAGAGGCGAAGGCCAGGAACTCAGAGGAGGTGAGCAGGTGAGGGACTCGGTGGGGGGGGAGAAGGTCAGGAACTTGGGGGGGAGAAGGTCAGGAACTCGAGTGTGGGGGTAGAAGGTCAGGAACCCGGTGGGGGGGAGAAGGTCAGGAACTCGGTGGGGAGAAGGTCAGGAACTCAGGGGGTGAGGAGGTCAGGAACTCGGGGGGTGAGGAGGTCAGGAACTCAGGGGGGAGAAGGTCAGGAACTCGGTGGGGGAGAATGTCAGGAACTCAGGGGGTGAGGTGGTCAGAAACTCGGGGGGTGAGGAGGTCAGGAGCTTGGGGGAGGGAGGAGGTCAGGAACTTGTTGGGGGGGGGAACACTGTGAGAACAGTGTGGAAGGGGGAAGAACATGATCCAGGTCTAAAGGAGGGAGGGGATGAGAGCAAGAACGTGATCCAGATAGGAAGATAGATCACGTTCTCTCCCACCCTCTGTTAGACCCAGATCACAGTCTTCCACCCCCATCCCCTTTACACCTGCACCACGCTCTCCCTCTCCTCCCCCAGCAAGCCGCAGCAGTTCAAGAAGGTACCTCGTGACCACCCTCTTAAGAGCAACTAGGAATGGGAAATAACTAAATGAATTTTTTTAAATGAGAGCGTATTCTGTGTCGGTCCTACAACATGCATTTTTGTGTTGTTTGCCAGACTCGACTATTCCAATGTTCCCCTAGCCAGCCCCCCATCTTCCACCCTCAATGAACTTGAGCTCATCAAAAGCTCTGCTGCCCGTGTCCTAACACGCAGCAAGTCCCGTTCACCCATCACCCCTGTGCTCATTGACCTACATTGGCTCATGTACCACCAACAATGCTCCCGCTAAGCCACGCAGCCATGCAGCTGTCTGGAAGTCCTGCGCAGGCCACTTACCGGATCTTGAATGCATGCTCAAAATTTTGAATGGGAGATTTTGCACATGTGTGAATTTTTGAATGGGCCACGCAGCCCATTAAAGGGACCGCGCAACCAAAAAAAAATTAGGGGAACATTGTCCACCAACACCTTGATTTTAAAATTCCCATCATCATGTTAAAATCCCTCCATGGCCTCACCCCTTCCAATCTGAACTCGGCAGTGTAAGCGTGTGTGTGCTCCAATCCAGGAGTGTGAGCCCTGTCTGTTCTCTGAAAGCAGTAGTGTTAGCACTGTGAGCTCAGTCGCCTGCCTGACAATGACTGGATCAAATTACACATTGCAGAGATCTTGATTACTCTCCAGCAGGCAGGATCAAATGACACATTCCAGACAAACTGTTGGGTGTGTCTTGTCTTCCAAGTGGCCCAATCAGAAAACTGGTGTTGCAAGTAGACGCGGCCTAATTTGATCCAGTGTCAGGCATTGTCAGGCAGGCTCCAGAGTTCACAGTGCTAACTCTACTGATTTCAGAGGACAGACAGGGCTCAAGCTCCTGGGTTGGAGAACACACATACACTCACACTGCCAAGTCCAGAGAACTCACAGCGTTCACACTACTGATTTCAGGGAACGTACAGTGCTCACACTCCTGAATTCAGGTCTTCATTGCTGACAGTCAGACTTCAAATTCTAATCCCTATACTCCTGATTTCACAAGAACGTCAAAAACAACCTCACAAACCTATTGTTAACATCTTTTCACATACAGAGAGCATGGTGATTCAGGGGGCAGTGACTGATACTGGGCTTAAAGTGTTAAAATATGAGGCCATGTTGTTACAACTTGGCTTGTATCCCTTGAGTTTAGAAGATTGAGGGGTGATCTAATCGAATTGTTTAAAATGTTAAATGGATTTAATAGGGTAGAGAAACGATGGGCTGGATTTTACCAACCTCGGCGGGTCCGTGGCAGGCGATGTCAGTGGTGGGTCCCGACCCTGCAGCTAGCTCCAGCCCACTGTGTAGAATTAATTTACCGTGATTGGGCTTGTTAAGCCTGTCCAGCGAGTTTCCCGGCCAACTGGAGGAAGCGGGTCTAATGACATCATTTGATGACGCGTCATCAGCCGGTTTCCTTAAAGGGACCATGGCCAACTTTAATTTGACATTTGTGCTGTCAGTGTTCTACAGCATTGAGGTGCAGCAAACACTGACAATGACTGCACAGAGGTGCAGGGCTGCACCCAGGCTCTCACCCATGACTCAAACTTCTGTGTCAGTAATCACTCCCAGCATTTTATTGCCCTTCCCTAATTGCCTTTAAAAGGTGGTGGTGAACTGCCTTCTTGAATCGCTGAGGAAGAGAATGTTTGAAGACCAGGACCTCAAACCCGGCACTAAGCTCATGGTCTATGGAGCAGTAGTGATACCTGATGTAAAAAGACTGCTGAGAGCTTGGTTTGAGTATAAAACAAGGCTTTAATCAACTGTTTCACAACCATGAGATTTCTAGTTACATCACTAGCTCCTGGTTACAGAAACATCCTGAGCAAGCTGGGCCCACGCCCGAGTATTTATACTCCTTGGATGCCGCCACCAGCTGGCCACCCAGTGTTACTTCATGAGTCATGATAAGATTCATGACAATACCCGCCCTGCTGTTTGCCTCAGAGACATGGACCATGTACAGCAGGCACCTCAAAGCACTGGAGAGGTACCACCAATGCTTCCTCCGCAAGATCCTGCAAATCCATTGGCAGGATAGGCGCACCAACATCAGTGTTCTCACTCAGGCCAACATCCCCAGCATCGAAGCTTTGACCACGCTCGATCAGCTCCGATGGACGGGTCACATCGTCTGCAAGCCCGATACAAGACTCCCAAAACAAGCGCTCTACTCGGAGCTCCGACACGGCAAGAGAGCCCCAGGTGGGCAGAGGAAACGCTTCAAGGACACCCTCAAAGCCTCCTTGTAAAAGTGCAACATCCCCACCGACACCTGAGAATCCCTGGCCCAAGACCGCACAAAGTGGAGGAGAAGCATCCAGGAAGGCGCCGAACACCTCGAGTCTCTTCGCCGGGAGCAAGCGGAAGCCAAGCGCAAGCAGCGCAAGGAGCGCACGTCAACCCAAGCACCCCACCCACCCGCCCCTTCAACCACCGTCTGCCCCACCTGTGACAGAGACTGTAGGTCCCGCATTGGACTCATCAGTCACCTGAGAACTCATTTTTAATGTGGAAGCAAGTCATCCTTGGTTCCGAGGGACTGCCTAAGAAGAAGAAGATGAACCACTGCAGTCTGTGCGGTGAAGGTACTCTCCACAGATGCATCTGACTCGCTGTGTGCTTCTAGCATTTTCCGATTTTGTACATTATATTTGAACTGTAATACCACTAAATACCAACTGAGGACGCTACAGACCGATTGAATATTAAAACCAGTCAGAGGTCGTGGTTCACATTGGGACCAACAACATGGGTAGGAAGAGGGATGAGGTCCTGCAGCAAGAATTTAGGGAGCTAGGTAGCAGATTAAAGAGCAGGACCTCAAAGGTTGTAAACTCTGGATTACTCCCGGTGCCACGTGCTAGTGAGTATAGGAATAGGAGGATCGAGCAGATGAATGCGTGGCTAAAGAGTTGGTGCAGGAGGGAGGGCTTTAGTTTCCTGGATCACTGGGTCTGCTTCTGGGGAAGGTGGGACTTGTACAAGTCGGACGGGTTGCACCTGAACCAGAACGGGACAAATATCCTTGCGGGGAGGTTTGCTAGCACTGTTGGGGGGGGGGTTTAAACTAACTTGACAGGGGGATGGGATACAGAGTGGAGCTATAATAGGGGGTGATGTACAGCCAAATATAGAGGAAAAAGCAAGTCAGCTTGGAAGGCAGGCTAATATGTGACAGCACAAGGGAGTAGGGCAAGGCTGGATGGCATTTATTTTAATGCAAGGAGTCTTGCGAATAAGGTGGATGAATTGAAGGTGTTGATGAACACATGGCAGTATGATATTGTTGCTATTACGGAGACATGGTTGAGAGAGGGGCAAGACTGGCAGCTCAATATTCCGGGGTATAGAATCTTCAGGCGAGACAGAGGGGGGGGGGGGTAAAAGAGGAGGGGGCGTCGCAATATTAATTAAGGAGTCAATTACTGCTGTAAGGAGGGATGATATATTAACAGGTTCATCTAATGAGGCCATATGGGTAGAACTTAAAAACAAAAAGGGTGCAAGCACTTTGCTGGGAGTGTACTATAGGCCCCCAAACAGTCAGGGGGAGATAGAGGAACAGATATGCAGGCAAATCTCAGAGAAATGTGCAAATAATAGCGTAATAATAGTGGGGGATTTCAACTTCCCCAATATTAACAGGGATAGTCAGAGTGTGAAAGGCTTAGAGGGTGCAGAATTCTTAAAGTGCATCCAGGAGATAACACTGGCGAGCAAAATAAAGGAAAATCCTAAGGTGTTTTATAAGTATATTAAGGGCAAGAGGATAACTAGGGAAAGAGTAGGGCCCATTAGGGACCAAAGTGGCAATCTGTGTGTGGAGCCAGAAGATGTAGGTGGGGTTTTAAATAAATTTTTTGCATCTGTGTTCACTATGGAGAAGGACGATGTAGACATAGAAATCGGGCAGGGGGACTGTGATATACTTGAACATATTAGCATCGAGAGGGAGGAGGTACTAGCGGTTTTAGAAGGCTTAAAAGTGGATAAATCCCCAGGCCCGGACGAGATGTATCCCAGGCTGCTGTGTGAGGCAAAGGAGGAGATTGCAGGGGCTCTGACACAAATTTTCAAAACCTCTCTGGCCACAGGGGATGTGCCAGAGGACTGGAGAACAGCTAACATAGTACCATTATTCAAGAAGGGTAGTAGGGATAAACCAGGGAATTACAGGCCAGTGAGCCTAACATCAGTGGTAGGGAAATTATTGGAAAAAATTCTGAGGGACAGAATTAGTCTCCACTTGGAGAGGCAAGGATTAATCAGGGATAGTCAGCATGGCTTTGTCAAGGGAGGATCATGTCTGACCAATTTGATTGAATTTTTCGAGGTGGTGACTAGGTGTGTGGATGAGGGTAGTGCAGTGGATGTGGTATACATGGATTTCAGTAAGGCTTTCGATAAAGTCCCGCACAGGAGACTGGTCAAGAAGGTAAGAGCCCATGGGATCCAGGGTGCCTTGGCACATTGGATCCAAAACTGGCTTAGTGGCAGAAGGCAGAGGGTGATGGTCGAAGGTTGTTTTTGTGACTGGAAGCTTGTGTCCAGTGGGGTACTGCAGGGATTGGTGCTGTTTGTGGTCTACATTAATGATTTGGATGTGAATGTAAAAGGTATGATCAGTAAGTTCGCAGATGACACGAAAATTGGTGGGGTGGTAAATAGCGAGGAGGGTAGCCTCAGTCTGCAGGACGATATAGATGAGTTGGTCAGATGGGCGGAACAGTGGCTAATGGAATTTAACCCTGAAAAGTGTGAGGTGATGCATTTTGGAGGGACTAACAAGGCAAGGGAATACACAATGAATGGTAAGACCCTAGGAAAGACAGAGGATCAGAGGGACCTTGGTGTGCATGTACATAGATCCCTGAAGGCAGCAGAACAGGTAGATAAGGTGGTTAAAAAGGCATATGGGATACTTGCCTTCATTAGCTGAGGCACAGAATATAAGAGCAGGGAGGTTATGATGGAGCTGTACAAAACGCTGGTTAGGCCACAGCTGGAATACTGTGTGCAGTTCTGGTCGCCACACTACAGGAAGGATGTGATTGCTTTGGAGAGGGTGCAGAGGAGATTCACCAGGATGTTACCTGGGCTGGAGCGCTTCAGCTATGAAGAAAGACTGGACAGGCTGGGGTTGTTTTCCTTGGAGCAGAGAAGGCTGAGGGGGGACCTGATTGAGGTGTACAAAATTATGAGGGGCATAGATAGAGTAGATAGAAAGGAACTTTTTCCCTTAGTAGAGGGGTCAATAACAAGGGGGCATAGATTCAAGGTAAGGGGCAGGAGGTTTAGAGGGGATTTGAGGAAGAACTTTTTCACCCAGAGGGTGGTTGGAATCTGCAACTCACTGCCTGAAAGGGTGGTAGAGGCAGGAACCCTCACAACATTCAAGAAGCATTTGGGTGAGCACTTGAAATGCCATAGCATACAAGGCTACGGACCAAATGCTGGAAAATGGGGTTAGATTAGACAGGGCTTGATGGCAGGCGTGGATGCGATGGGCCAAAGGGCCTCTTTCTGTGCTGTATAACTCTATGACTCTATGACAATAGCAAAATACTGCGGATGCTGGAAATCTGAAATAACGGACAACGCTGGAAAAACTCAGCAGGTCAGGTAGCATCCGTGGAGAGAGAAACAGAATTAACGTTAACTCTGTTTCTCTCTCCACGATGGGGGGGGGGGGCGGCGGTGAGGAGGTCAGTAACGGGGGGGAGGTGGGGAGAGATCAGGAACTCAGGGGGGAGAAGGTCAGGAAATCGGGGGGGAGAAGGTCAGGAACTTGGGGGGAGACGGTCAGGAACCCGGGGGAGATGAAGGTCAGGAACTGGGGGGGTAAGATGGGTCATTTTCAGGTTGGGAAACTATAACTACTGGGGTGCCACAGGGATCAGTGCTGGGGCCTCAACTATTTACAATCTATATTAGTGACTTGGATGAAGGGACCGAATGTAAGGTAGCCAAATTTGCTGATGATACAAACATAGATGGGCAAACAAATTGTGTGGAGGACACAAAAAATCTCCAAAGGGATATAGATAGGCTCAGTGAGTGGGCAAAAATCTGGCAGATGGAGTTTAATGTGGGTTATCCACTTTGGTAGGAAAAATAAAAAAGTAAAATGCTGAGGAATAGATGGATCTGGGTACCTTTGTACATGAATCACAAAACGTTAGCATGCAGCTACAGCAAGTAATTAGGAAGGCCAATGGAGTGTTGGCCTTTATTGCAAAGTAGGGAAGTCCTGTTACAACTGTATGGGGCATTGGTGAGACCACACCTGGAGTGCTGCGTAGTTTTGGTCTCCTTATTTAAGGAAGGATATACTTGCATTAGAGGCAGTTCAGAGAAGGTTCACGAGGTTGATTCTGGAGATGAAGGCGTTATCTTATGAAGAAATTTTGGGCCTATACTCATTTGCGTTTAGAAGAATCAGAGGGAATCTTATTGAAACATATAAGAATCTGAAGGGGCTTGACAGGGTAGATGCAGAGAGGATGTTTCCCCTCGTGGGGAAATCTAGAACTAGGGGGCATAATTTCAGAACAAGGGGGCACCCATTTAATTTGGAAATTAGGAGGAATTTCTTCTCTCAGAGGATGGTGAATCATTGGAATTCTCTTCCCCAGAGAGCTGGGGAGGCTCGGGCATTGAATATATTTAAGGTGGGGATAGACAGATTTTTGAAAGGTAAGGGAGTCAAGGGTTATTGGGAGCGGGCAGGGAAGTGGAGGTGAGGCCAAGATCAGATCAGCTATGATCTTATTGAATGGTGGAGCAGGCTCGAGGGGCCAAATGACCTACTCCTGCCCCTATGTCTTATTTGTCTTTTGTAATTAGGGCTGGGCAATAAATGCTGGTCTTGCCAATGATACCAGGAATGATGAAAAAAAATGCCAGCAGACGCACGATGGGCCGAATGGCTTCCTTCTATGCTGTACCAGTCTATAGGTAGTTAATAACAACTTGTATTTATATAGCGCCTTTAACGTAGTAAAACATGCCAAGGCACTGCACAGGAGTATTTTAAGACAAAAAATTTGACAACATTGAACATTTTGCCAAAGTCCAGAGTTGGCATGCAGCTTTGAAAATATTGTGGTGTGGACTTACTAGTGTGAATAATGTAGAGTTTTTATACAAAATGCGTAATTTCTTAGTTGTAGAGATCCATTCCCTTAGAATAGAAATGTGAGCACTTTGATTGCTTATCAGAAGATTAATACACTGACGTATGACCTGTTGAGTTGTTTCTTAGCATTGAGTCTTGTGGAAGAAGGTTCTCTTGTATAACAGCTCCCTCTGTTGGAAATAAAGTGAAGTTAAGGTGAAAACAAAATTAGCTAAAATAACATTATATAAGTTAATTTAGTTGCAAAAACGTTGTAAAATGATGGCAGGAACGTGATCGGAACAACAAACATATGTGTACTGGAAAGAACAGCTATCCCAACATGAAAAATGGTCCATCTGTTCTTGGTTATGAATCAGGGGAGAGCGCGAACGCAGTCCCCCACTACCACAAATTTTGCAGTCGAGTATCCTGCATTTGAGGACATCGCAGGCGTCAGCACACCCGAAGTGCAATGGGTTAGCCTCGTCCTGGGAGAACCACCTTCTTGATCATGGTCTCTCCCCTGCCAGGTAAGTATGATTTTTTGCCCCACACAGTGCCTCCCGACATCATTCACTGCCTCTTACCGTGTCAACGACCCATTTTAAAAGTCACAATGTCCCTTCAATCAGAAAGTGCTGCTGCTCTAACATGTCAATTCTGTTAAAATATTGCGATATGTAATGATCTCCCCTTTGAGAAAATACTGTAGTGATAAAGAACCTGCCATGCTTATTTGCATATTGCCCTTAAAAGGAAATGAACCCTCCCTCAGTAACGCAATAGCAAAATACTGCGGATGCTGGAAATCTGAAATAACAGACAACGCTGGAAAAACTCAGCAGGCCAGGCAGCATCTGTGGAGAGAAAAACAGAATTAACGTTAACTCTGTTTCTCTCTCCACGATGGGGGGGGGGGGGGCGGCGGTGAGGAGGTCAGTAACGGGGGGGGGGGTCGGGTGGGGAGAGATCAGGAACTCAGGGGGGAGAAGGTCAGGAAATCTGGGGGGGGGGGAAAAGGTCAGGAACTTGGGGGGGAGAAGGTCAGGAACCCGCGGGGGGGCGGGGAGAAGGTCAGGAACTGGGGGGGTAAGATGGGTCATTTTCAGGTTGGGAAACTATAACTACTGGGGTCCCACAGGGATCAGTGCTGGGGCCTCAACTATTTACAATCTATATTAGTGACTTGGATGAAGGGACCGAATATAAGGTAGCCAAATTTGCTGATGATACAAACATAGATGGGAAAACAAATTGTGTGGAGTTAACTCTGTTTCTCTCTCCACGGATGGGGGAGGGCGGGGGGGAAATCAGGAACTCAGGGGGGAGAAGGTCAGGAACTGGTGGGGGGGGGAGAAGGTCAGGAACCCGAGGGAGGGGGGGTGGTGGGAGAAGGTCAGGAGCCCAGGGGGGGGGAAGGTCAGAAACTCAGGGGGGGAGGTCAGGAACTCGGGTGGGGGGGTGAGAAGGTCAGGAACTCGGAGGCGAAGGCCAGGAACTCAGAGGAGGTGAGGAGGTGAGGGACTCGGTGGGGGGGGAGAAGGTCAGGAACTTGGGGGGGAGAAGGTCAGGAACTCGAGTGTGGGGGTAGAAGGTCAGGAACCCGGTGGGGGGGAGAAGGTCAGGAACTCGGTGGGGAGAAGGTCAGGAACGCAGGGGGTGAGGAGGTCAGGAACTCGGG
>NW_028226225.1:0-59596 GCF_052327205.1 Somniosus microcephalus | reverse complement strand
CACTCACTCACTCTCACACACACTCACTCACACAAACACTCACTCTCACACTCACTCACTCTCACACACACACTCACTCATCTCACACACACTCACTCACTCACTCACACACACTCACTCACTCTCACACTCACTCTCTCACACACTCACTCGCTCTCACACACACTCACTCACTCTCACACACACTCACTCACTCACACACTCACACTCACTCTCACACACACACTCACTCACTCTCACACACTCACAATCAGTCACTCTCACACACACTCACTCTCACACACACACTCACATCTCTCACACAATCACACTCACTCACTCTCACACACACTCAATCATTCTCACACCCACTCTCACTCACTCTCACACTCACTCTCACACACACATCACTCACTCTCACACACACTCACTCACACACTCTCACTCACACACACACTCACTCACTCTCACACACACACACTCACTCTCACACACACACTCATCTCACACACACTCACTCTCACACACACTCACTCACACACACACACACACTCACTCCACACACACACTCTCACACACACACACTCACACACTCACTCACTCACACACCTTTACTCACTCTCACACACACACTCACTCTCACAAACACTCATTCACTCTCACACACACACTCACTCACTCACTCTCACACTCACTCACACACACACACACTCACTCACTCTCACACACACTCACTCACACACACTCACTCACTCTCACACACTCATTCACTCTCACACACTCACAATCACTCACTCTCACACACATACTCACTCTCACACACTCGCAATCAGTCACACACACACTCACTCTCACCCACTCACATTCGCTCACAAACACACACACACTCATTCACTCTCACACACTCACAATCACTCACTCTCTCACACACTCACTCACTCTCACACACACACTCACACACACACTCACTCTCACACACACACTCACTCACTCTCACACACTCACTCACTCTCACACACACACTCACTCACACAAACACTCACTCTCACACACACTCACTCTCTCACACACACACTCACTCATTCTCACACACACTCACTCACTGTCACACACACTCACTCACTCTCACACACACTCTCACACTCTCAGACACACACTCTCACACTCTCAGACACACACTCACTCACTCTCACACACACACTCACACAAGCTCACTCACTCTCTCACACACACTCACTCAATCACACACACACACACTCACTCACTCTCACACACACTCACTCACTCTCGCACACTCACTCACTCACTCTCACACACACTCACTCACTCTCACACACACACTCACTCACTCTCACACACTCATTCACTCTCACACACTCACAATCACTCACTCTCACACACATACTCACTCTCACACACTCGCAATCAGTCACACACACACTCACTCTCACCCACTCACATTCGCTCACAAACACACACACACTCATTCACTCTCACACACTCACAATCACTCACTCTCTCACACACTCACTCACTCTCACACACACACTCACACACACACTCACTCTTACACACACACACACTCTCACACACACTCACTCTCAAACACACACTCACTCACTCTCACACTCACTCACTCACTCTCACACACACACTCACTCACACAAACACTCACTCTCACACACACTCACTCTCTCACACACACACTCACTCATTCTCACACACACTCACTCACTGTCACACACACTCACTCACTCTCACACACACTCTCACACTCTCAGACACACACTCTCACACTCTCAGACACACACTCACTCACTCTCACACACACACTCACACAAGCTCACTCACTCTCTCACACACACTCACTCAATCACACACACTCACTCACTCACTCTCACACACACTCACTCACTCTCACACACACACTCACTCACTCTCACGGACTCACTCTCACACACTCACAATCACTCACTCTCACACACACACTCACTCACTCTCACTCACACTCATTCTGGCACACACACTCACTCTCACACACTCACTCTCACACACACACTCATTCCCTCACACACTCACTCACTGACTCTCACACACACACTCACTCTCACAAACACTCACTCACTCTCACACTCACTCACATACACACACTCACTCACTTGCACACACACTCACTCACACACACACACTCACTCTCACACACTCACTCACTCTCACACACTCACTCGCACACACTCTCAATCACTCACTCTCACACACACACTCACTCACTCACTCTCACACACACTCACTCACACACACTCACTCTCACACACTCACCCACTCTCGCACACTCACTCTCACATACTCACAATCACTCACACACACACTAACTCACTCACTCTCACAGAAACACTCACTCACTCTCACAAACTCACTCACTCTCACACTCACAATCACTCACTCACACACACTCATTCACTCTCACACACACTCTCACACACTCTTTCACTCTCACACCCTCACAATCACTCACTCTCACACACTCACTCACTCTCACACACACTCACTGATTCTCACACACACACACTCACTCTCACACACTCACTCACTCTCACACACTCACAATCACTCACTCTCACACACACTCACTCTCACACACACACTCAGTCTCTCTCACACAATCACACTCACTCACTCTCACACACAATCATTCATTCTCACACCCACTCTCACTCACTCTCACACACTCACTCTCACACACTCACAATCACTCACTCTCACACAAACACTCACTCACTCTCACACACACACACACTCACTCTCACACACACACTCACTCTCACACACACACTCATTCTCACACACACTCACTCACTCTCACACACACCTTTACTCACTCTCACACACACAGTCACTCTCACAAACACTCATTCACTCTCACACACACACACTCACTCACTCTCACACTCACTCACACACACACACACTCACTCACTCTCACACACACTCACTCACACGCACTCACTCACTCTCACGCACTCATTCACTCTCACACACTCACAATCACTCACTCTCACACACATACTCACTCTCACACACTCGCAATCAGTCACACACACACTCACTCTCACCCACTCACATTCGCTCACAAACACACACACACTCATTCACTCTCACACACTCACAATCACTCACTCTCTCACACACTCACTCACTCTCACACACACACTCACACACACACTCACTCTTACACACACACACTCTCACACACACTCACTCACACACACACACTCACTCACTCTCACACACTCACTCACTCACACACACACTCACTCTCACACACACTCACTCTCTCACACACACACTCACTCATTCTCACACACACTCACTCTCACACACACTCACTCACTCTCACACACACACTCACTCTCACACACACACTCTCACACTGTCAGACACACACTCACTCACTCTCACACACACACTCACACAAACTCACTCACTCTCTCACACACACTCACTCAATCTCACACACACACACTCACTCACTCTCACACACAGTCACTCACTCTCACACATACACTCACTCACTCTCACACACACTCACTCACTCCCACACAATCACTCTGAAACACACTCACACTCACACACACACACTCACTCTCACACACACACTAACTAACACACACACTCACTCACTCTCACACACACACACTCACTCTCACACACACACTCATTCTCACACACACTCACTCACTCTCACACACACACTCACTCACTCTCACACACAAACTCACTCACTCTCACACACACTCACTCACTCTCACACTCACTCACTCACTCACTCACTCTCACACACACATTCACTCACCCTCACACACACTCATTTGCACACACTCGCTCACACACACTCACACTCATACACTCACTCACTCTCACACACTCACTCTCACACACTCACAATCACTCACTCTCACACACACACTCACTCACTCTCACACACACACACTCTCTCTCACACACACACTCATTCTCACACACACTCACTCACTCTCTCACACACACACACTCACTCACTCTCACACACACTCACACTCACACACACTCAGTCTCTCTCACACAATCACACTCACTCACTCTCACACACACACTCACTCACTCTCACACACACACTCACTCACTCTCACACCCACACACTCACTCTCACACACTCTCACACACACTTATTCTCACACACACTCACTCACTCTCACACACACACTCACTCACTCACTCTCACACACACACTCACTCTCACAAACACTCATTCACTCTCACACACACACTCACTCACTCACTCTCACACTCACTCACACTCACAAACACACTCACTCACTCTCACACACACTCACTCACACACACTCACTCACTCTCTCACACACACACTCACTCACTCTCACACAGACAGAATCACACACACACTCACTCACTCACTCTCATACACACTCACTCTCACACACACACTCACTCACTCACTCTCACACACACACTCACTCACCCTTACACACACTCACTCGCACACGCACTCTCACTCACACACACTCAATCTCACACACACACTAACTCACACACTCACTCACTCTCACACACTCACTCACTCTCACACACTCACAATCACTCACTCTCACACACACTCACTCTCACACACACACTCAGTCTCTCTCACACAATCACACTCACTCACTCTCACACCCACTCTCACTCACTCTCACACACTCACTCTCACACACTCACAATCACTCACTCTCACACAAACACTCACTCACTCTCACACACACTCTCACTCACTCTCACACACACACTCACTCACTCTCACACAGACACACACTCACTCTCACACACACACTCATTCTCACACACACTCACTCAGTCTCACACACACCTTTACTCACTCTCACACACAAACTCACTCTCACAAACACTCATTCACTTTCACACACACACTCACTCACTCTCACACACACTCACTCACACACACTCACTCACTCTCACACACTCATTCACTCTCACACACTCACAATCACTCACTCTCACACACATACTCACTCTCACACACTCGCAATCAGTCACACACATACTCACTCTCACCCACTCACATTCGCTCACAAACACACACACACTCATTCACTCTCACACACTCACAATCACTCACTCTCTCACACACTCACTCACTCTCACAAACACTCATTCACTCTCACACACACACACTCACTCACTCTCACACTCACTCACACACACACACACTCACTCACTCTCACACACACTCACTCACACACACTCACTCACTCTCACGCACCATTTCACTCTCACACACTCACAATCACTCACTCTCACACACATACTCACTCTCACACACTCGCAATCAGTCACACACACACTCACTCTCACCCACTCACATTCGCTCACAAACACACACACACTCATTCACTCTCACACACTCACAATCACTCACTCTCTCACACACTCACTCACTCTCACACACACACTCACACACACACTCACTCTTACACACACACACTCTCTCACACACACTCACTCTCACACACACACTCACTCACTCTCACACACTCACTCACTCACACACACACTCACTCTCACACACACTCACTCTCTCAGACACACACTCACTCATTCTCACACACACTCACTCTCACACACACTCACTCACTCTCACACACACACTCACTCTCACACACACACTCACTCTCACACACTCATTCACTCTCACACACTCACAATCACTCACTCTCAAACACATACTCACTGTCACACACTCGCAATCAGTCACACACACACTCACTCTCACCCACTCACATTCGCTCACAAACATACACACACTCATTCACTCTCACACACTCACAATCACTCACTCTCTCACACACTCACTCACTCTCACACACACACTCACACACACACTCACTCTTACACATGCACACACTCTCACACACACTCACTCTCACACACACACTCACTCACTCTCACACACTCACTCACTCACACACACACTCACTCACACACACACTCACTCTCACACACTCACTCTCTCACACACACACTCACTCATTCTCACACACACTCACTCACTGTCACACACACTCACTCACTCTCACACACACACTCTCTCTCACACACGCACTCTCACACGCTCAGACACACACTCGCTCACTCTCACACACACACTCACACAAACTCACTCTCTCTCTCACACACACTCACTCAATCACACACACACACACTCACTCACTCTCACACACACTCACTCACTCTCACACACTCACTCACTCACTCTCACACACACTCACTCACTCTCAGACACACACTCACTCACTCTCACGGACTCACTCTCACACAATCACAATCACTCACTCTCACACACACACTCACTCACTCTCACACACACTCACTCTGGCACACACACTCACTCTCACACACTCACTCTCACACACAAACTCATTCCCTCACACACTCACTCACTCACTGACTCTCACACACACACTCACTCTCACAAACACTCACTCACTCTCACACTCACTCACATACACACACTCACTCACTTGCACACACACTCACTCACACACACACACTCACTCACTCACTCACACACACTCTCAATCACTCACTCTCACACACACACTCACTCACTCACTCTCACACACACTCACTCACACACACTCACTCTCACACACTCACTCACTCTCGCACACTCACTCTCACATACTCACAATCAGTCACACACACACTAAGTCACTCACTCTCACAGAAACACTCACTCACTCTCACAAACTCACTCACTCTCACACTCACAATCACTCACTCACACACACTCATTCACTCTCACACACACTCACTCTCACACACTCTTTCACTCTCACACCCTCACAATCACTCACTCTCACACACTCACTCACTCTCACACACACTCACTGATTCTCACACACACACACTCACCCTCACACACACACACTCACTCTCACACACACACTCACTCACTCTCACACGCTCACTCACTCTCACACACTCACTCACTCACTCTCACATCCTCACTCACTCTGAAACACACACTCACACCCTCACACACACCCACTCACTCTCACACACACACTCACTCTCACACACACACTCACTAACACACACTCACTCACACACACTCACTCACACACACTCACCCACTCACACACACACACACACACTCACTCACACACTCACTCACTCTCAAACACACTCACTCGCTCTCACACACACACTCGCTCTCACACACTCACTCACTCACTCTCTCACACACACTCACTCACTCTCACACTCACTCACTCTCACAGACTCACTCACTCCCACACACTCACAATCAGTCACTCTCACACACACTCACTCTCACACACACACTCAGTCTCTCTCACACAATCACACTCACTCACTCTCACACACACTCAATCATTCTCACACCCACTCTCACTCACTCTCACACACTCACTCTCACACACTCACAATCACTCACTCTCACACAAACACTCACTCACTCTCACACACTCTCACTCACTCTCACACACATACTCACTCACTCTCACACACACTCACTCACTCTCACACACACCTTTACTCACTCTCACACACACACTCACTCTCACAAACACTCATTCACTCACACACACACACTCACTCACTCTCACACTCACTCACACACACACACTCTCTCACTCACTCACTCTCACACACACTCACTCACACACACTCACTCACTCTCACACACTCATTCACTCTCACACACTCACAATCACTCACTCTCACACACATACTCACTCTCACACACTCGCAATCAGTCACACACACACTCACTCTCACCCACTCACATTCGCTCACTCTCTCACACACTCACTCACTCTCACACACACACTCACACACACACTCACTCTTACACACACACACACTCTCACACACATTCACTCTCACACACACACTCACTCACTCTCACACACTCACTCACTCTCACACACACACTCACTCACACAAACACTCACTCTCACACTCACTCACTCTCTCACACACACACTCACTCATTCTCACACACACTCACTCACTGTCACACACACTCACTCACTCTCACACACTCATCGCTCTCACACACTCACTCGCTCTCACACACACTCACTCACTCTCTCACACACACTCACTCACTCTCACACACACTCACTCTCACAGACTCACTCACTCTCACACACTCACAATCAGTCACTCTCACACACACTCACTCTCACACACACACTCAGTCTCTCTCACACAATCACACTCACTCACTCTCACACACACTCAATCATTCTCACACCCACTCTCACTCACTCTCACACACTCACTCTCACACACTCACAATCACTCACTCTCACACAAACACTGACTCACTCTCACACACTCTCACTCACTCTCACACACACACTCACTCACTCTCACACAGACACACACTCACTCTCACACACACACTCATTCTCACACACACTCACTCACTCTCACACACACCTTTACTCACTCTCACACACACACTCACTCTCACAAACACACACTCACTCTCACACACACACTCATTCTCACACACACTCACTCACTCTCACACACACCTTTACTCACTCTCACACACACACTCACTCTCACAAACACTCATTCACTCTCACACACACACTCACTCACTCACTCTCACACTCACTCACACACACACACACTCACTCACTCTCACACACACTCACTCACACACACTCACTCACTCTCACACACTCATTCACTCTCACACACTCACAATCACTCACTCTCACACACATACTCACTCTCACACACTCGCAATCAGTCACACACACACTCACTCTCACCCACTCACATTCGCTCACAAACACACACACACTCATTCACTCTCACACACTCACAATCACTCACTCTCTCACACACTCACTCACTCTCACACACACACTCACACACACACTCACTCTCACACACACACTCACTCACTCTCACACACTCACTCACTCTCACACACACACTCACTCACACAAACACTCACTCTCACACACACTCACTCTCTCACACACACACTCACTCATTCTCACACACACTCACTCACTGTCACACACACTCACTCACTCTCACACACACTCTCACACTCTCAGACACACACTCTCACACTCTCAGACACACACTCACTCACTCTCACACACACACTCACACAAGCTCACTCACTCTCTCACACACACTCACTCAATCACACACACACACACTCACTCACTCTCACACACACTCACTCACTCTCGCACACTCACTCACTCACTCTCACACACACTCACTCACTCTCACACACACACTCACTCACTCTCACACACTCATTCACTCTCACACACTCACAATCACTCACTCTCACACACATACTCACTCTCACACACTCGCAATCAGTCACACACACACTCACTCTCACCCACTCACATTCGCTCACAAACACACACACACTCATTCACTCTCACACACTCACAATCACTCACTCTCTCACACACTCACTCACTCTCACACACACACTCACACACACACTCACTCTTACACACACACACACTCTCACACACACTCACTCTCAAACACACACTCACTCACTCTCACACTCACTCACTCACTCTCACACACACACTCACTCACACAAACACTCACTCTCACACACACTCACTCTCTCACACACACACTCACTCATTCTCACACACACTCACTCACTGTCACACACACTCACTCACTCTCACACACACTCTCACACTCTCAGACACACACTCTCACACTCTCAGACACACACTCACTCACTCTCACACACACACTCACACAAGCTCACTCACTCTCTCACACACACTCACTCAATCACACACACTCACTCACTCACTCTCACACACACTCACTCACTCTCACACACACACTCACTCACTCTCACGGACTCACTCTCACACACTCACAATCACTCACTCTCACACACACACTCACTCACTCTCACTCACACTCATTCTGGCACACACACTCACTCTCACACACTCACTCTCACACACACACTCATTCCCTCACACACTCACTCACTGACTCTCACACACACACTCACTCTCACAAACACTCACTCACTCTCACACTCACTCACATACACACACTCACTCACTTGCACACACACTCACTCACACACACACACTCACTCTCACACACTCACTCACTCTCACACACTCACTCGCACACACTCTCAATCACTCACTCTCACACACACACTCACTCACTCACTCTCACACACACTCACTCACACACACTCACTCTCACACACTCACCCACTCTCGCACACTCACTCTCACATACTCACAATCACTCACACACACACTAACTCACTCACTCTCACAGAAACACTCACTCACTCTCACAAACTCACTCACTCTCACACTCACAATCACTCACTCACACACACTCATTCACTCTCACACACACTCTCACACACTCTTTCACTCTCACACCCTCACAATCACTCACTCTCACACACTCACTCACTCTCACACACACTCACTGATTCTCACACACACACACTCACTCTCACACACACACACTCACTCTCACACACACACTAACTCACTCTCACACGCTCACTCACTCTCACACACACTCACACTCTCACACCCACCCACTCACTCTCACACACACACTCACTCTCACACACACACTCACTAACACACACTCACTCACACACACTCACACACTCTCACACACACACACACACACTCACTCACACACTCACTCACTCTCAAACACACTCACTCGCTCTCACACACACACTCGCTCTCACACACACTCACTCACTCTCTCACACACACTCACTCACTCTCACACTCACTCACTCTCACAGACTCACTCACTCTCACACACTCACAATCAGTCACTCACACACTCACTCAATCTCACACACACTCACTCTCACACGCACACTCACTCAATCTCACACTCACTCACTCACTCACACACACACTCACTCACACACACACTCACTCTCACACACACTCACTCTCTCACACACACACTCACTCATTCTCACACACACTCACTCACTCTCACACACACTCACTCACTCTCACACACACTCACTCTCTCACACACACACTCACTCATTCTCACACACACTCACTCACTCTCACACACACTCACTCTCACACACACTCACTCTCTTACACACACACTCACTCATTCTCACACACACTCACTCACTCTCACACACACTCACTCACTCTCACACACACACTCATTCTCACACACACACTCACACTCTCAGACACACACTCATTCACTCTCACACACACACTCACACAAACTCACTGACTCTCTCACACACACTCATTCACACACACACACTCACTCACTCACACACACACTCACTCATTCTCACACACACACACTCACTCACTCTCACACACACTCACTCACTCTCACACACACTCACTCGCACACGCACTCTCACTCACACACACTCAATCTCACACACACACTAACTCACACAAACACTCACACCCTCACACACACACTCACTCACTCTCACACACTCACTCACTCTCACACACTCACAATCACTCACTCTCACACACACTCACTCACACACACACTCAATCATTCTCACACCCACTCTCACTCACTCTCACACACTCACTCTCACACACTCACAATCACTCACTCTCACACAAACACTCACTCACTCTCACACACTCACTCACTCACTCTCACACACACACACTCACTCACTCTCACACACACACACACACTCACTCTCACACACACACACTCATTCTCACACACACTCACTCACTCTCACACACAGCTTTACTCACTCTCACACACATACTCACTCTCACAAACACACATTCACTCTCACACACACATACTCACTCTCACACTCACTCACACACACACACACTCACTCACTCTCACACACACTCACACACACACACTCACTCACTCTCACACACTCATTCACACTCACACACTCACACTCACTCACTCTCACACACACTCAATCATTCTCACACCCACTCTCACTCACTCTCACACACTCACTCTCACACACTCACAATCACTCACTCTCACACAAACACTCACTCACTCTCACACACACACTCACTCACTCTCACACACACACTCACTCACTCTCACACACACACACTCACTCTCACACACACACTCATTGTCACACACACTCACTCACTCTTACACACACCTTTACGCACTCTCGCACACACAGTTACTCTCACAAACACTCATTCACTCTCACACACACATACCCACTCACTCTCACACTCACTCACACACACACACACTCACTCACTCTCACACACACTCACTCACACACACTCACTCACTCTCACACACTCATTCACTCTCACACACTCACAATCACTCACTCTCACACACTCGCAGTCAGTCACACACACACTCACTCTCACCCACTCACATTCGCTCACAAACACACACACACACTCATTCACTCTCACACACTCACAATCACTCACTCTCACACACATACTCACTCTCACACACTCGCAGTCAGTCACACACACACTCACTCTCACCCACTCACATTCGCTCACAAACACACACACACACTCATTCACTCTCACACACTCACAATCACTCACTCTCTCACACACTCACTCACTCTCACACACATACTCACACACACACTCACTCTTACACACACACACACTCTCACATACACTCACTCTCACACACACACTCACTCACTCACTCTCACACTCACTCACTCACACACACACACTCACTCACTCACTCTCACACACACTCACACACACTCACTCTCACACACTCACTCACTCTCACACACTCACTCGCTCTCACATGCTCACAATCACTCACTCACACACTCACTCACTCTCACACACACTCACTCTCACACACACTCACTCACTCTCACACACACTCATTCACACACATACACTCACTCACTCTCACACACACTCACTCACTCTCACACACACACTCACTCACTCCCACACACACTCACTCACTCTCACACGCACACACACTCACTCTCACACACACACTCACTCACTCTCACACACACACTCATGCACTCTCACACACACATTCACTCTCACACACACACACTCACTATCACACACACACTCACTCACTCACACACACACTCACTCTTACACACACTCACACTATCACACACACTCACTCATTCTCACACACACACTCACTCGCCCACACACGCACTCAATCTCACACACACTCACTCACTCACACACTCACTCACACACACACTCACTCTCCCACACACTCACTCACACACACTCACTCTCACACACTCACTCACTCTCACACACTCACTCGCTCTCACACGCTCACAATCACTCACTCACACACTCACTCACTCTCACACACACTCACTCTCACACACACACTCACTCAATCTCACACACTCACTCACTCTCACACACACACTCACTCACACACACATTCACTCTCACATACAGTCACTCTCTCACACACACACTCACTCATTCTCACACACACTCACTCACTCTCACACACTCACTCACTCACTCTCACACACACACTCACTCTCACACACACACTCTCACACTCTCAGACACACACTCACTCACTTTCACACACACACTCACTCTCACACACTCACAATCACTCACTCACACACACTCACTCTCACACACACACTCAGTCACTCTCACACAATCACACTCACTCACTCTCACACACACTCAATCATTCTCACACCCACTCTCACTCACTCTCACACACTCACTCTCACACACTCACAATCACTCACTCTCACACAAACACTCACTCACTCTCACACACACACTCACTCACTCTCACACACTCACTCACTCACTCTCACACACACACACACTCACTCTCACACACACACACACTCACTCTCACACACACACTCATTCTCACACACACTCACTCACTCTCACACACACCTTTACTCACTCTCACACACACACTCACTCTCACAAACACTCATTCACTCTCACACACACATACTCACTCACTCTCACACTCACTCACACACACACACACTCACTCACTCTGACACACACTCATTCACACACATACTCACTCACTCACTCACACACACACTCACTCATTCTCACACACACACACTCACTCACTCTCTCACACACTCACTCACTCTCACACACACTCACTCACTCTCACACACACACTCACTCACTCTCACACACTCACTCACTCACTCTCACACGCACATGCACTCACTCTCACACACACACTCACTCACTCTCACACACACTCACGCACTCTCACACACACATTCACTCTCACATACACACACTCACTATCACACACACTCACTCACTCAATCACACACACACTCACTCTTACACACACACTCACACTATCACACACACTCACTCATTCTCACACACACACTCACTCGCCCACACACACACTCAATCTCACACACACTCACTCACTCACACTCACTCACTCACTCACACACTCACTCACACACACACTCACTCTCCCACACACACACTCACTCACACACACACTCACTCATACACACACACTCACTCGCACACACACACACTCACTCTCACACACACTCACTCACTCACTCTCACACACACACTCACTCACTCTCACACCCACACTCACACACACACTCACTCTCTCACACACACTCACTCACACACATACACTCACTCACTCACACACACTCACTCAAACTCACACACACTCACTCACTCACTCTCACACACATTCACTCACTCTCACGCACACACTCACTCACTCTTACACACACTCACTCACTCTCACATACACACACACTCACTCTCACACACACACTCACTCACTCTCACACACACACTCACGCACTCTCACACACATACTCACTCTCACACACACACACTCACTATCACACACACACTCACTCACTAACACACACACTCACTCTTACACACATGCTCACACTCACACACACACTCACTCATTCTCACACACACACTCACTCGCACACACACACACACAATCTCACACACACTCACTCACTCACACTCACTCACTCACTCACACACTCACTCTCTCACACACACACTCACTCACACACACACTCACTCATACACACGCACTCACTGGCACACACACACTCACTCTCACACACACTCTCACTCACTCTCACACACACACTCACTCACTCTCACACCCACACTCACACACACTCACTCACTCTCACACACACACTCACTCACACACATACTCACTCACTCACTCACACACACACACTCACTCGCCCTCACACACACTCACTCGCACACCCTCACTCACTCACACACACTCACTCTCACACACACTCACTCACACACACTCACTCACTCACTCTCACACACACACTCACTCACTCTCACACACTCACTCACTCTCACACACTCACAATCACTCACTCTCACACACACTCACTCACTCTCACACACACACACACACACTCACTCACTCATTCACCCACTGTCACACACTCACTCACTCTCACACACACTCACTCACTCTCACACACACACTTAGTCACTCTCACGGACCCACTTTCACACACTCACAATCACTCTCTCTCATACACACACTCACTCACTCTCACACACACTCACTCACTCTGACACACACACTCACTCTCACACACTCACTCTCACACACACACTCATTCCCTCACACACTCACTCACTCACACACTCACTCACTGACTCTCACACACACACTCACTCTCACAAACACTCACTCACTCTCACTCACTCACTCACTCACTCTCACACTCACTCACACACACACACTCACTCACTCGCACACACACTCACTCACACACACACACTCACTCTCACACTCACTCACTCTCACACACTCACTCTCACACACTCTCAATCACTCACTCTCTCACACACACACTCACTCACTCACTCTCACACTCACTCACTCACACACACACTCACTCACTCACTCTCACACACACTCACTCACACACACTCACTCTCACACACTCACTCACTCTCACACACTCACTCTCACATACTCACAATCACTCACACACACACTAACTCACTCACTCTCACACAAACACTCACTCACTCTCACAAACTCACTCACTCTCACACACTCACAATCACTCACTCACACACACTCATTCACTCTCACACACACTCACTCTCACACACACTCACTCACTCACACACACTCACTCACTCACACACACACTCACTGATTCTCACACACACGCACTCACTCTCACACACAGACAGTCACTCTCACACACACACTCACTCACTCTCACACGCTCACTCACTCTCAAACACACACTCTCACTCTCACACACACATTCACTCTCACACACACTCACTCACTCTCTCACACACACTCACTCACTCTCACACTCACTCACTCTCACACACTCAGTCGCTCTCACACTCACAATCCCTCACTCACACACTCCCTCACTCTCACACACACTCACTCTCACACACACTCACTCACTCACTCTCACACACTCACTCACTCTCACACACACACTCACTCACACACACACTCACTCTCACACACACTCACTCACTCACTTGCACACACTCACTCACTCACACACTCACAATCACTCACTCACTCACACACACTCACTCACACACACTCACTCTCACACACTCCGTCACTCTCACACACTCACAATCACCTACTCTCACACACACTCACTCACTGACACACACACTCACTCACTCTCACACACACTCACTCACTCTCACACACACACTCACTCACTTTCACACACATACCCAATCTCACACACACTCACTCTCACACACACACTCACTCACTTTCACACACATACTCAATCTCACACACTCTCACTCACTCACACACACACACTCACTCTCACACACACACTCTCACACACACGCACACACTCAGTCACTCTCACACACACACACTCACTCTCTCACACACACTCTCACACACACACACACACTCAGTCACTCTCACACACACACACTCACTCTCACACATACTCACTCACTCTCACACACACACTCACTCACTCTCACACACGCACTCACTCTCACACACTCACTCACACACACACTCTCACTCACTCTCACACGCTCACACACTCACACACACACTCACTCACTCTCACACACTCACTCACTCTCACACACTCACTCACTCACGCTCACACACACACTCGCTCTCACACACTCACTCTTTCACACACACTCACTCGCTCTCACACACACACTCACTCACTCTCATACACACACTCACTCTCACACACACCCTCTCATACACACACTCACTCTCTCACACATGCTCACTCACTCTCACACACTCACTCACTCTCACACACTCACTGACACTCACACACACACACACTCTCTCACTCTCACACACTCACTCACTCTCACACTCACAATCACTCACTCTCACACACATACTGACTCTCACACACACACTCACTCTCTCTCACACACTCACAATCACTCACTCTCACACACAATCACTCACTCTCACACACACACTCACTCACTCTCACACACACTCACTCATTCACTCGCACACACTCACTCACTCACACACTCACAATCACTCACTCACTCACACACACACTTGTTAAGTCTGTGAATTATTTAGTTAATTAAGACACAGACTAATGAGTAACAATAAAAACAGGTCTTTACTGGTTGGAGGTAGGGACTATACTGAATACAAGATTACTGCACAGTGCTTATATACCAGTGTGTTCACCCCCGGTATTACGTCTACAGCAGCCTGAGAAAGTAGTACATCTCTTAAGGTGGAACAGGCTTAAGCTCTCTTAAGGTGGAACAGGTTACATACACAACACTCCTCCCTTCTTAGCTTTATAGTCATCCCCCCATTTAACATAACGTAATAACATATATACATATATAACTTCATGTTTAACGTAACATATCACAGATTCAGTCTCTGCGGAAAACAGTTCACAGATTCAATCTCTGTGGTGTAGTCGGTTCACGTTACTCATTCAATAGTCCTTTCATGGATTTAACAGCTTGAACTTCCGAACTGATTTGGCTCCGTTCGGAGGGACCACGTGTGTGATCTGGTAGAGGTGATAATGGTTCAGATGGGTCATCTTCTGTTTTTACTTTTCCTTTTCTGCTTCTTGGAGACTCTCTGGGCTCCATTGTCAGCTGCCACAGCTGCCAGCTGCATGCGCAGTTCCTCCTTCTCTTCCTCCTGTTTCCGTCGTAGAGCCAGCTTCTCCCGATGTTCCGTAGACTTTTGGTGCTCCTCCATGATTTCTGCACTTTGGGAGTTGAAGTTACAAGCTGGGCAGGACAGGACATCGTAATATTCGGTGTCGTCCACCAGGTCATGGTAATATTCGGTGTCGTCCTGAGCTAGACCAGTGAGAGGGTCGTCTATTTCCTCCATACCCAGCTGGACATTAGCCAGCTCTTGTTCCAAATCCAGACATCTTTCCTGAAGAGACTTCTTCATGTGTACCTCTGCATCCAGCTTTTTCTGGGCTTTCAGCAAGTCGTTTACTAGTGACCTCATTTGTGATTTTAATACTTCAACTTCCTTTGGAGATTGATTGATCGGACTATGCAATCCCTCTACCGGAGCAGCTGTTTCAGCGGTCTGTTGTTCTACATTGACGTGAGTCAGCGTACTTTTGGCATCCAATGGCTGCTCTGTTGCAGTCGTTTCAGTCTGTGTCGTCACATCAGCCATCTCAATGACTTTTGAGAGCTCCGAACCCTTTTCCTTTGAAGATCGCAGCTCGTGTTCAAGTTTTTCCCATTTCAGAGTCTTGTCCCTCAGCATATGAAGGAGTTGGCTGACCGTTAACTCTTCTGACACCAGATTATGGCACGCACCTTCAGAACCTGAATCAGCTTTGATTCGTTCGGCCTCCTCGCGCAGATGGTTGGTGTGCTCCTGCTCCATTTTCTCCATCATTTGCTTCTGTTGCCTTTCCAGATTCTCCCACTCTGTAACAAAGAACTTTTTTATTTCATTCATCTCTTGCTCAAAACGGCGAATCATTTGTTCTAATTGCTGTTGTAGTTTGAAATGGAGTTGAGTTCGAGCCCAGTGTCCCTCAAAAATGTGCATATCAGTAGACTTGACAGACTCAGAATTCTCTGTTAAACTATGTTGTTGTTGCTCAGTGGAATTCTGTGCTGAAACTTTGTCTTTTGCACATGGGTTGGTCTTACCATCATCAGTTCTAGAGTCTGGGCTGATTATCTGCACCGAGTTCTCACTCTTTATGGCTTTTAGCGAATGCCAGTCCATATTTATGTTTCTAAACCACTCCCGGCCTAGTAGTGGTGGACCTCCCTCCGGTAGCACATATAAGTCCATTATTTGACTTCCTTCGCCCTTGTTGGCCACTGCAACCTTTATTGTCCCGATGGGGTACACTCTCTGCCCCGTGTAGGTTGTCAATATAATCTCCGTATCCTGTAGGGGAATATGTTGGAATAACCTTCTGTAATCTTTCTTATTCATGACCGACAATGCCGATCCAGTGTCCAATTCCATTTTTACTTGGACTCCTTCTATCTGAAGAGTAACCCAAATTGTCTGGAGGTCTGCACCCTTACCAACGTTGAGTACCCTTAAGCTAGCCAGTTCAATACTGCTTGCGTCTGAATCGGACTCCTGTTCGGCCACCTTGTGTACCTTTGCGTATTTCCCTTGCGGTGACTTCTTGTTGCTGGTCTTCTTCGCTGACCTGCATACTCTAGCTATATGTCCAAGCCTACCACAAGTTCTACATCCTTGGTTTTTAAACCAACACTGGTTCTGATCATGCGTTGTCTTTCCACAACGATAACATTTGCCAGAACTCACACCCAATTTGTGTGCACTGAGCTCCGGTGACCGTAGCTGCATTACTGCCGTGCCTCTCGCTGCGGCTTCGTGTGCTGCTGCCATAGTGACCGCCTTCTCAAGCGTCAGCTCATTCTCCTCGAGCAGTCGCTTTTGTGTATCCTGTTTAAATAAACCACACACAAATTTGTCTCGAAGTGCCTCTGTCAGTCCCGTTCCAAACTGGCAATATTTCGCTAATTTACGCAATTCCAGCAAATATTCAGCATTGCTTTCATGCTGTAGCTGCCTTCTGTCGTAAAATTTAAATCGTTCCGCTAGCATCAGCGGCGTGGGGTTTAGATGATCTTTCAGGACAGTAACAATCTCATCGAACGTCTTATCCGCCAGTTCATCTGGTGATAACAGGTGTTTCAATTGCCCGTATGTCTTCGCACCCATTAAATTTAATAATGTTAGAGCTTTATCTTGGTCACGAATTTTATTGGCCTTACAATAATTTTTTACTCTTTCAACATATATGGCCCAATCTTCGAGGTCACTATCAAAGGTGCTAATATTCCCGTGTTTAGGCATTGTAGATTTGCAATTTCTCAGATTTTCTTTTCTTTATTTGTTATCAAAGATGGCGGCTTCCCGCTCTTGCCGTCGTCCTCCGCCCACAAAATGGCGGTTTTCCCATGCTTGGCGGTCTTCACCCGTCCCCCGACGCCGTCTCCCTTCAGCCCCCGAGTGCGGCCCTTATCTTCGCCGCGATCGCCCGAGTGCGGCCCTTATCAGCGGATGCGATCGATGGCCCGGCTGCGCCTCGCACTTGAAAGCGGCCCGGCCCTTATCTGCCGATCGCTATCGCCCTGTACCTCTCTTCCCCAGTCCTGTCTTCTACTCCGGTTCACAAGCTGATGGAGGCTTCAGGGTCCTAATGCCTGTCGCTTCCAGTGGGGTGGTGAGTGGTGAGGTTTGATACCTCTCTTCAACCGCCGTGGAATAACTGCCGCAGGGTAAGAACCTGACTCGTCGCCAGTGTTAAGTCTGTGAATTATTTAGTTAATTAAGACACAGACTAATGAGTAACAATAAAAACAGGTCTTTACTGGTTGGAGGTAGGGACTATACTGAATACAAGATTACTGCACAGTGCTTATATACCGGTGTGTTCACCCCCGGTATTACGTCTACAGCAGCCTGAGAAAGTAGTACATCTCTTAAGGTGGAACAGGCTTAAGCTCTCTTAAGGTGGAACAGGTTACATACACAACAACACTCACTCACTCTCACACACACTCACTCTCACACACTCAGTCACTCTCACACACTCACAATCACTCACTCTCACACACACTCACTCACTGACACACACACTCACTCACTCTCACACACACACTCACTCACTTTCACACACATACTCAATCTCACACACACTCACTCTCACACACACACTCACTCACTTTCACACACATACTCAATCTCACACACACTCACTCACTCACACACACACACACTCTCACACACACACTCTCACACACACGCACACACTCAGTCACTCTCACACACACACACTCACTCTCACACACACACACTCACTCACTCTCACACACACGCTCTCACACACGCACACACTCAGTCACTCTCACACACACACACTCACTCTCACACATACTCAGTCACTCTCACACACACTCACTCACTCTCACACACACACTCACTCTCACACACACACTCACTCACTCTCACACACTCACTCACTCTCACACACACACTCACTCTCACACACACACTCACTCACTCTCACACACACACTCTCACACACAAACTCACTCACTCTCACACACACACTCACTTACACACACATACACACACTCACTCACAGTAAAATGATTATGGAAATTTTAATAAATCCAATAGGAAATTCAGAAGAAACTTCTTTACCCAGAGAGTGGTAAAAATGTGGAACTCACTTACCACAAGGCATAGTTGAGGCGAATAGCATAGATGCATTTAAGGGGAATCTAGATAAGCACACGAGGGAGAAAGGAGTAGAAGGATATATTGATACTGTTAGATGAAGTAGGGAGGGAGGAGGCTCGTGTGGAGCATGAACACCTGCATAGACCAGTTGGGCCGAAATGGCCTGTTTCTGTGCAGCAGACTCGATGTAACTCGATGTAACACTGTTGAAATGACAGTTTTTCGGTTGTGTGTGTGTGTGTTTCACTGCCTTGTGCGGCTTGTGAAATGACAAGAGTTGGACTGTGTGATACACAAAGCTCGTTTCATTTTTACCCATTTATTCAATTTCCCTGGACATAAGAACATAAGACGTAGGAGCAGGAATAGGTCAGTTGGCCCCTCGAGCCTGCTCCACCATTCAATAAAATCATGGCTGATCTGATCTTGCTCTCAACTCCACTTCCCTGCTCGCTCCCTATAACTCTGGACTTCCTTACCATTCGAAAACCTGTCTATCTCCACCGTAAATATATTCAGTGACCCAGCCTCCACAGCTCTCTGGGGAAGAGAATTCCAAAGATTCACAACCCTCTGAGAGAAGAAATTCTGCCTAATTTCTGTTTCAAATGGGGGCCCCTTATTCTGAAATTATGCCCCCTAGTTCTAGATTCCCCCACGAGGGGAAACATCCTCTCTGCATCTACCCTGTCAAGCCCCTTCAGAATCTTATATGTTTCAATAAGATCCCCTCTCATTCTTCTAAACTCCAATGAGTATAGGCCCAACCTGCTCAACCTTTCTTCATAAGACAGCCCCTTCATCTCCAGAATCAACCTCGTGAACCTTCTCTGAGCTGCCTCCAATGCAAGTATATCCTTCCTTAAAGAAGAAGACCAAATTGTGCGCAGTACTCCAGGTGTGGTCTCACCAACGCCCTGTACAGTTGTAACAGGACTTCCCTATTTTTATACTCCATTCCCTTTGCAATAAAGGCCAACATTCCATTTGCCTTCCTAATTACTTGCTGTACCTGCATGCTAACTTTTTGTGATTCATGTACAAGGACCCCCAGATCCCTCTGTACCTCAGCATTTTGTAATCTCTCCCCAATTAAATAATAATTTGCTTTTTTATTTTTCCTACCAAAGTGGATAACCTCGCATTTTCCCATATTAAACTCCATCTGCCAGATTTTTGCCCACTCACTTAGCCTATCTATATCCCTTTGGAGATTCTTTGCGTCCTCCACACAATTTGCTTTCCCACCTATCTTTGTATCATCATCAAATTTGGCTTCATTACACTCGGTCCTGTTGTGTATGTAACCTGTTCCACCTTAAGAGAGCTTAAGCCTGTTCCACCTTAAGAGATGTACTACTTTCTCAGGCTGCTGTAGACGTAATACCGGGGGTGAACACACCGGTATATAAGCACTGTGCAGTAATCTTGTATTCAGTATAGTCCCTACCTCCAACCAGTAAAGACCTGTTTTTATTGTTACTCATTAGTCTGTGTCTTAATTAACTAAATAATTCACAGACTTAACACTGGCGACGAGTCAGGTTCTTACCCTGTGGCAGTTATTCCACGGCGGTTGAAGAGAGGTTTCAAACCTCACCACTCACCACCCCACTGGAAGTGACAGGCATTAGGACCCTGAAGCCTCCATCAGCTTGTGAACCGGAGTAGAAGACAGGACTGGAGAAGAGAGAGGTAGGGCGATAGCAATCGGCAGATAAGGGCCGGGCCGCTTTGAAGTGAGGGGCGCAGCCGGGCCATCGATCGCATCCGCTGATAAGGGCCGCACTCGGGGGCTGAAGGGAGACGGCGTCGGGGGACGGTGAAGACCGCCAAGCGCGGGAAAACCGCCATTTTGTGGGCGGAGGACGACGGCAAGAACGGGAAGCCGCCATCTTTGATAACAAGTAAAGAAAATAAAATCTGAGAAATTGCAAATCTACAATGCCTAAACACGGGAATATTAGCACCTTTGATAGTGACCTTGAAGATTGGGCCATATATGTTGAAAGAGTAAAAAATTATTGTAAGGCCAATAAAATTCGTGACCAAGATAAAGCTCTAACATTATTAAATTTAATGGGTGCGAAGACATACGGGCAATTGAAACACCTGTTATCACCAGATGAACCGACGGATAAGACGTTCAATGAGATTGTTACTGTCCTGAAAGATCATCTAAACCCCACGCCGCTGATGCTAGCGGAACGATTTAAATTTTACGACAGAAGGCAGCTACAGCATGAAAGCAATGCTGAATATTTGCTGGAATTGCGTAAATTAGCGAAATATTGCCAGTTTGGAACGGGACTGACAGAGGCACTTCGAGACAAATTTGTGTGTGGTTTATTTAAACAGGATACACAAAAGCGACTGCTCGAGGAGAATGAGCTGACGCTTGAGAAGGCGGTCACTATGGCAGCAGCACACGAAGCCGCAGCGAGAGGCACGGCAGTAATGCAGCTACGGTCACCGGAGCTCAGTGCACACAAATTGGGTGTGAGTTCTGGCAAATGTTATCATTGTGGAAAGACAACGCATGATCAGAACCAGTGTTGGTTTAAAAACCAAGGATGTAGAACTTGTGGTAGGCTTGGACATATAGCTAGAGTGTGCAGGTCAGCGAAGAAGACCAGCAACAAGAAGTCACCGCAAGGGAAATACGCAAAGGTACACAAGGTGGCCGAACAGGAGTCCGATTCAGACGCAAGCAGTATTGAACTGGCTAGCTTAAGGGTACTCAATGTTGGTAAGGGTGCAGACCTCCAGACAATTTGGGTTACTCTTCAGATAGAAGGAGTCCAAGTAAAAATGGAATTGGACACTGGATCGGCATTGTCGGTCATGAATAAGAAAGATTACAGAAGGTTATTCCAACATATTCCCCTACAGGATACGGAGATTATATTGACAACCTACACGGGGCAGAGAGTGTACCCCATCGGGACAATAAAGGTTGCAGTGGCCAACAAGGGCGAAGGAAGTCAAATAATGGACTTATATGTGCTACCGGAGGGAGGTCCACCACTACTAGGCCGGGAGTGGTTTAGAAACATAAATATGGACTGGCATTCGCTAAAAGCCATAAAGAGTGAGAACTCGGTGCAGATAATCAGCCCAGACTCTAGAACTGATGATGGTAAGACCAACCCATGTGCAAAAGACAAAGTTTCAGCACAGAATTCCACTGAGCAACAACAACATAGTTTAACAGAGAATTCTGAGTCTGTCAAGTCTACTGATATGCACATTTTTGAGGGACACTGGGCTCGAACTCAACTCCATTTCAAACTACAACAGCAATTAGAACAAATGATTCGCCGTTTTGAGCAAGAGATGAATGAAATAAAAAAGTTCTTTGTTACAGAGTGGGAGAATCTGGAAAGGCAACAGAAGCAACTGATGGAGAAAATGGAGCAGGAGCACACCAACCATCTGCGCGAGGAGGCCGAACGAATCAAAGCTGATTCAGGTTCTGAAGGTGCGTGCCATAATCTGGTGTCAGAAGAGTTAACGGTCAGCCAACTCCTTCATATGCTGAGGGACAAGACTCTGAAATGGGAAAAACTTGAACACGAGCTGCGATCTTCAAAGGAAAAGGGTTCAGAGCTCTCAAAAGTCATTGAGATGGCTGATGTGACAACACAGACTGAAACGACTGCAACAGAGCAGCCATTGGATGCCAAAAGTACGCTGACTCACGTCAATGTAGAACAACAGACCGCTGAAACAGCTGCTCCGGTAGAGGGATTGCATAGTCCGATCAATCAATCTCCAAAGGAAGTTGAAGTATTAAAATCACAAATGAGGTCACTAGTAAACGACTTGCTGAAAGCCCAGAAAAAGCTGGATGCAGAGGTACACATGAAGAAGTCTCTTCAGGAAAGATGTCTGGATTTGGAACAAGAGCTGGCTAACGTCCAGCTGGGTATGGAGGAAATAGACGACCCTCTCACTGGTCTAGCTCAGGACGACACCGAATATTACCATGACCTGGTGGACGACACCGAATATTACGATGTCCTGTCCTGCCCAGCTTGTAACTTCGACTCCCAAAGTGCAGAAATCATGGAGGAGCACCAAAAGTCTACGGAACATCGGGAGAAGCTGGCTCTACGACGGAAACAGGAGGAAGAGAAGGAGGAACTGCACATGCAGCTGGCAGCTGTGGCAGCTGACAATGGAGCCCAAAGAGTCTCCAAGAAGCAGAAAAGGAAAAGTAAAAACAGAAGATGACCCATCTGAACCATTATCACCTCTACCAGATCACACACGTGGTCCCTCCGAACGGAGCCAAATCAGTTCGGAAGTTCAAGCTGTTAAATCCATGAAAGGACTATTGAATGAGTAACGTGAACCGACTGCACCACAGAGATTGAATCTGTGAACTGTTTTCCGCAGAGACTGAATCTGTGATATGTTACGTTAAACATGAAGTTATATATGTATATATGTTATTACGTTATGTTAAATGGGGGGATGACTATAAAGCTAAGAAGGGAGGAGTGTTGTGTATGTAACCTGTTCCACCTTAAGAGAGCTTAAGCCTGTTCCACCTTAAGAGATGCACTACTTTCTCAGGCTGCTGTAGACGTAATACCGGGGGTGAACACACCGGTATATAAGCACTGTGCAGTAATCTTGTATTCAGTATAGTCCCTACCTCCAACCAGTAAAGACCTGTTTTTATTGTTACTCATTAGTCTGTTTTAATTAACTAAATAATTCACAGACTTAACAGGTCCCTTCATCCAAGTCATTAATATTGATTGTAAATAGTTGAGTCCCCAGCACTGATCCTTCCAGCACCTCACTAGTTACAGTTTGCCAACCTGAAAATTACCCATTTATCCCGACTCTCTGTTATCTGTTATTTAGCCAATCCTCTATCCATGCTAATATATTACCCCCAACCCCGTGAGCTCTTATCTTGTGCAGTAGCCTTTTATGTGGCACCTTATCGAATGCCTTCTGGAAATCCAAATACACGACATCTACTGGTTCCCCTTTATCCACCCTGCTCGTTACATCCTCAAAGAACTCCAGCAAATTTGTCAAACATGATTTCCTTTTCAAAAAACCATGCTGACTCTGCTTGACTATACTATAATTTTCTAAATGTCCTGCTACCACAATCTTAATGATGGACTCCAGCATTTTCCCAATGACAGATGTTAGGCTAACTGGTCGATAGTTGCCTGCATTCTGTCTCCCTCAATTCTTACATTTGAGGTTTGCCAGTCCTTGTTACCAGATCAGTGTCTCGCACAGATCTGGAAGTTGAATTTAGTTAACCACGAACTTTAAAAAACACAAGCTACTCTTCTGAAGTCACTTGTGCCAGCCTCGCCCCTCCACACAGACACATACACAACAGGAGTTACAGTGGGGATTATATAAAGGGTGCCTATGTGTGTGTAGCACCCAATGTCAATACAATCCTCACACACCGCAACTGGCTCAGTTCCTTGTCCCACAAGGCGAGTGGAATTTTTTGAGGATGTAACTGATAAAATAGATAAGGGAGAACCAGTGGATGTGGTGTATTTGGACTTTCAGAAGGCTTTCGCTAAGGTCCCGCATAAGAGATTAGCTTGTAAAATTAAGGCACATGGGATTGGGGGTAAGGTATTGACTTGGATAGAGAACTGCTTGGCAGATAGAAAGCAAAGAGTTGGAATAAACGGGCCGTTTTCCGAGTGGCATGCAGTGACTAGTGGGGTACCGCAAGGATCGGTCCTAGGACCCCAGCTGTTCACAATATATATTAATGATCTTGACGAGGGAATTGGATGTAGTATCTCCAAATTTGCAGACGACACAAAGCTGGGTGGGAGGGTATGCTGTGAGGAGGATGTCGTGAAACTCCAGTATGATTTGGACAGGTTGGGTGATTGGGCAGAAACATGGCAAATGCACTATAATGTGGATAAATGTGAGGTTATCCACTTTGGTGGCAAAAACAGGAAGGCAGATTATTATTTGAATGGCAATAGATTGGGAGAAGGGGAAGTGCAAAGGGACCTGGGTGTTCTTGTGCACCAGTCGCTGAAGGTAAGCATGCAGCTGCAGCAGGCGGTTAAGAAGGCAAATGGTATGTTGGCCTTCGTAGCAAGAGGCTTCGAGTACAGGAACAAGGATGTCTTGCTGTAGTTGTACAGGGCCTTGGTGAGACCGCACCTTGAGTATTGTGTGCAGTTTTCGTCGCCTTATCTGAGGAAGGATGTTCTTGCCATGGAAGGAGTGCAGCGAAGATTCACCAGGCTGATACCTGGGATGGCAGGAATGACGTATGAGGAGAGATTGGGTCGATTGGGCTTGTACTCACTGGAGTTTAGAAGATTGAGAGGGGATCTCATCGAAACCTATAACATTCTGTCAGGCCTGGACAGACTAGATGCAGGAAGGATGTTCCCGATGGCCGGGGAGTCCAGAACTAGGGGTCATAGTCTAAGGATAAGGGGTAAGCCATTTAGGACTGAGATGAGGAGGAATTTCTTCACCCAGAGAGTGGTGAACCTGTGGAGTTCTCTGCCACAGAAGGCAGTGGAGGCCAATTCATTAAATATATTCAAGAAGGAGTTGGATATATTCTTTAAGGCTAAAGGGCTCAAGGGGTATGGGGAGAAAGCAGGGACCGGGTACTGAATTTGGATGATCAGCCATGATCTCAGTGAATGGCGGAGCAGGCTCGAGGGGCCGAATGACCTACTCCTGCTCCTATCTTCTATGTTTCTATGTTTCTATGAGTGTGATTATTTGATTTGAATTTGAAGTTCAGGTTTGAAACTGAGTGCTGGTTTTCCCGGTTACTCTCACTTGGACTTAGGGCATTTGCAGTGGATCTGAGGCTGTGCCAGACTGGCCCTTTCCCACCGGGTCGCGCCGCTCACGTATACAGGCACACCCCTAACACGTAGCGATCGGTCGGTTCCGGTCGGGCGCAACAGGCATATTTTCCATTTTTTAAAAAGAATTTGCGTAAGAACAAACTGGGATTGGAGCCAGGAAACGATGGTTCAGCACGTCTGCTGAACGGCTGGAATGTGGATGGGATCCGCAGGCGCTTCACACTCACATAGACAATCTGTTTATAATACGATTGTGCGAAAAAGTCAGGGCAAACGCAGCGCCTCCAGACAAACAACAGGCAATTCTGGAAATACACAGCAGATTCATATACATCTGAGAAATGAAGGATGACTATCTCGGGTTATGGAGACCCGGATTTCTAAACACCGGAGATTCCCCTGCCTATTTTTTTCCCAGGTTTTAACCGACCTGCTGTGTATTTGCAGCATTTTAAAAAAAATTCACTTCAGACTACCAGCATTTGCAGTTCCTTATACTTCCATTGTTACTTGCAGACACTTTCCCCAGGACAAATACAACTGGCACTTTGGGAAGGTCACTTGTGATAATCCTTAGCACTGTGCACAGACAGAATAGTGGCACATCTGAAGGGCATGTGTAGCAGTGAGTGAGTTAATATAGCCACCACAACCTTCAAATCAGCCATAGTGTCCTATAACAAAAAGTGAATGTGAAGTACTTGTGTATCTCTGACCCTTTCAGAGACTCCCAACTCCACAAACCACACACACACTCAGATTCAAATATCTGCAGCTATACAGGCAGAGAAGTTTATAATACTGAAGGAGGCCCATCATGTTTGTGCTGGCTCTTTACCACAGCAAACTAAAAGTAATCCTGCTGCCCTGCTTTCTCCCCATAGGCCTGTACTTTCCTCTACTTCAAGTCACAACAGTAATACTGAAATTCAAGGGTTATTTTTGCTACCCCTTACATATTTTTCTACTTTAAACTTTTTTGCTGTTGCTGTATATAAATTGACTGCCAGATTTGCTTACATGACCAACAGCAACTACAGTTGAAAGTAGATCTAAGAGCTATGATAAACCGCTGTGTACATGCAAATCTATTTTTTACCTAAAGAATAAAGTTGTAAAGTCCTAAAAGGGACAGTTGGGGTGTGGTGAAGGATTGGGTCGCTTTTAAATTTTCTCAAAGTCTTCTATTAAAAAAATGGAGATTGATACTGTTAGGAGGAGTAAACCTCCAGCGTGGTATTTATCACTGGGGTGGCTCGTGCAAGCAATGTGATTTGCAATGGAGTCAGTATGCCCGTATGTTTATAAACAGAAAGATAAAGGGGGAAAATTTCAGTATCGCCCCATTTGGGGTGCCATTTTCGGCCGTGCGCAAAGTTAGCGCCTGGAGCTAATTATCGCCTCTGACAGCAAACTTGGCTTTTATTGCCCCTGGAGGTGACTGGAGCACTAAATCAGGCGCTTCACACCTGTCTTAAGACTCAAAGGCCGAGGAGCAAGGTGTTACCTCAGAGCGCTGGCGAAGCTCATGTGATGTCAGTCAGCAATGGAACACAGACACAGTGGCACCAGCCAATTCTTAAAGGGGAGTTCTGACGAAAGGTCATCGACCTGAAACGTTAACTCTGTTTCTCGGTTCACAGATGCTGCTTGACCTGCTGTGTTTCTCCAGCATTTTCTGTTTTTATCTTAAAGGGGAGGGTTGTTTTTGCTCTCCATCCACATCTTGCTCATTGCAGCCTTGAATCTCGGCCTGGAGAGACCTGTACATCAAATCTGCTGGAAGGAGCAATGGAGAGACCCAGGGAAAGAGCTCAGAGTGCAGCCCCCACAGTCTCTTCTAAATCGATACAAGGAAGGGCAAATCAAAATGAACCTGCAAAGTGCTGCTCGGTACTCAAAACTCCTTCACACAGCGTTGAATCTCTCCAGAAGACTCTGGCCTAGAATTTCAGTATAGCCAGTTTTGGGGCACTAACCTTAGCGCCCGCCCGAATTTAGCGCCCGCCCATAAGTTGCGCCCCGTTGCCGGAAATTCAGTGGCTTCGCCCTAAGAGGTTGTTGGAGCGCTAAAAGAGGCGTTCCACTACTATCTTTAGGCGCTAAGCCGGCGGTCCAGAGGGATAGCGCCCAGGCGGGGCGCAGCGCGGGTGCGGTCATTTTTTGATTGACAGCAGACCCCGTGGCGCCGACCAGCTCTTAAAGGGGGAAGGGACGAATTGGTCTGCTGCCACGCCCTGCACACTGCAGCCTTGCAAAGAGGCCTCAACACTGCTGCTCAGCCCCAGGGAGTCATGGCAACGCCAGAGAAGGCCCGTGAGCGTGCCCTGCGCTTCTCAGAGGGTGATCTGGAAGTAATGGTCACAGCTCTGGAGCAGAGGCGCAGGATCTTGTTCCCAGAGAGTGGGAGGAATCCGAACAACCACGATTACACCAGAGCCTGGAAGCAGATCGCCCACAGGGTGACGTTCACCGGCGATGCCCCCAGGACCCACAAACAATGTCGTAAAAAATACAACGACCTGACCAGGATTGTCAGGGTGAGTACCCTTTCCAGTCTCCTCCTCATTCTTGCATGTACACCTGACATGATGGGCAAAGGGAGCTCAAAGTCCTAATGGCTAGCCCTCAGCCAGCAGCATTGGGACAGGCATGAGCATCAATTGGCCATTCTGCACTCTACACTCTGGCCAAGCTATTCCACCATGGGAGGCAGTGCACAGGACATCAGGGCTACACTCTGGCCAAGCTATTCCACCATGGGAGGCAGTGCACAGGACATCAGGGCTACACTCTGGCCAAGCTATTCCACCATGGGAGGCAGTGCACACTGTTAAGTATGTGTATTGTATTGAACAATTAACACAAAGACTTAAACGTATAACTCAAACAGGCCTTTACTGGTTGGAGGTAGGGACTGCACATAGGTCTTTACTTCATGCCCACAGGCGGGAACTGAGGGGAGATCAGTACCCACAGTACTATTTATACCCCTATGGCCAGGAGTGGTACTGCGTATCACTACGCCCTACAAGTAGTGCAGTCCTGTCCATAGGTTTAAAGTAGCACACATATTACATACACAACATTCCTCCCTTCTTAGCTTTACAGTCATCTCCCCATTTAACATAACGTAATAACATATATACATATATAACTTCAGGTTTACATAACAGAATAACAGATACATAGATAACTTCATGTCAAAACAGTTCACAGATTCAATCTCTGCGGAAAATAGTTCACAGATTCAGTCTCTGTGGTGTAGTCGGTTCACGTTACTGGAGTGACTCATTCAATAGTCCTTCCATGGATTTAACAGCTTGAACTTCCGAACTGATTTGGCTCCGTTCGGAGGGACCACGTGTGTGATCTGGTAGGGGTGATAATGGTTCAGATGGTTATCATCTTCTGCTTCGTCTTTTCCTTTTCTGCTTCTTAAAGACTCTCTGGGCTCCCCTGTCAGCTGCCAGCTGTAGCGCCATCATCTCCCTATGTTCCTTAGACTTTAAGTGATTCATCCTGATTTCTGCACTTTGGGAGTTTTCATCACAAGCTGGGCAGACCAGGTCACTATAATATTCAGTGTCACTCAATAGGTCATGGTAATATTCGGTGTCATCCTGATCTAGGCCAGCGAGAGGGTCTTCTATTTCCTCCATACCCAGCTGGGCGTTAGCCAGCTTTTGTTCCAAGTCCAGACATCTTTCCTGAAGAGACTTCTTCATGCGTACCTCTTCATCCAGCTTTTTCTGGGCTTTCAGCAAGTCGTTTACTAATGACCTCATTTGAGATTTTACTACTTCAACTTCTTTTGGAGATTGATTGATCGGACTATTCAATCCCTCTACCGGAGCAGCTGTTTCAGCGGTCTGTTGTTCTACGTTGACGTGAGTCAGCGTACTTTTGGCATCCAAGGGCTGCTCTGTTGCAGTCATCTCAGTCTGTGTTGCCACCTCAGCTCTTCCAATAACCTTTGATAGCTCCGAACCCCTTTCCTTTGAATATTGAAGTTCGTGTTCAAGTTTTTCCCATTTCAGAGTCCTGTCCTTCAGCATATGCAGGAGTTGGCTGACCGTTAACTCCTCTGACATCAGACGTTTTGTGTGCTCCTGCTCCATTTTCTCCATCAGCTGCTTCTGTTGTCTTTCCAGATGTTCCCACTCTATATCAAAGAACTCTTTCGTCGCATTCATCTCTTGCTCAAAACGGCGAATCATTTGTTCTAATTGCTGTTGCAGTTTGAAATGGAGTTGAGTTCGAGCCCGGTGTCCCTCAGAAATGTGCATGTCAGTGGACTGGACAGACTCAGAATTCTCTATCTCAGTGGAATTCTGTGCTGAAACTTTGTCTTTTGCACACGGGTTGGTCTTACCATCATCAGTTCCAGAGTCTGGGTTGATTATGTTCACCGAGTTCTCACTCGTTATTGTTTGTAGGAAATGCCAGTCGATATTCATTTTCCTAATCCACTCCCGTCCTAGTAGTGGAGGACCTCCTTCAGATATCACATATAAGTCCATTATTTGACTGTCTTCGCCCTTGTTGGCCACTGCAACCTCTATTTTCCCGATGGGGTACACTCTTTGCCCCGTGTATGTTTTCAATATAATCCCCGTATCCTGTAGGGGAATATGTTGGAATAACTTTCCGTAATCTTTCTTATTTATGACCGTCAATGCCGATCCAGTGTCCAATTCCAGTTTTACTTGGACTCCTTCTATCTGAAGAGTGACCCAAATTGTCTGGAGGTCTGCACCCTTACCAGCGTTGAGTACTCTTAAGCTAGCCAGTTCAATACTGCTTAAGCCAGCCAGTTCATTACTGCTAGCATCTGAATCGGACTCCTGTTCGGCCACCTTGTGTACTTTTGCGTATTTTCCTTGCGGTGACTTCTTGTTGCTGGTCTTCTTCCCTGACCTGCATACTCTAGCTATATGTCCAAGCCTACCACAAGTTCTACATTCTTGGTTTTTAAACCAACACTGGTTCTGATCATGCGTTGTCTTTCCACAACGATAACATTTGCCAGAACTCACACCAAATTTGTGTGCACTGAGCTCCGGTGACCGTAGCTGCATTACTGCCGTGCCTCTCGCTGCGGCTTCGTGTGCTGCTGCCATAGTGACCGCCTTCTCAAGCGTCAGCTCATTCTCCTCGAGCAGTCGCTTTTGTGTATCCTGTTTAAATAAACCACACACAAATTTGTCTCGTAGTGCATCTGTCAATCCCGTTCCAAACTGGCAATATTTCGCTAATTTACGCAATTCCAGCAAATATTCAGCATTGCTTTCATGCTGTAGCTGCCTTCTGTCGTAAAATTTAAATCGTTCCGCTAGCATCAGCGGCGTGGGGTTTAGATGATCTTTCAGGACAGTAACAATCTCATCGAACGTCTTATCCGCCGGTTCATCTGGTGATAACAGGTGTTTCAATTGCCCGTACGTCTTCGCACCCATTAAATTTAATAATGTTAGAGCTTTATCTTGGTCACGAATTTTATTGGCCTTACAATAATTTTTTACTCTTTCAACATATATGGCCCAATCTTCGAGGTCACTATCAAAGGTGCTAATATTCCCGTGTTTAGGCATTGTAGATTTGCAATTTCTCAGATTTTCTTTTCTTTACTTGTTATCAAAGATGGCGGCTTCCCGCTCTTGCCGTCGTCCTCCGCCCACAAAATGGCGGTTTTCCCGCGCTTGGCGGTCTTCACCCGTCCCCCGACGCCGTCTCCCTTCAGCCCTCGAGTGCGGCCCTTATCTTCGCCGCGATCGATAGCCCGCGCTGTGCACCGCGACTCTCGCACCTTGAGCTTCTTCAGCCGCCGCGCCTTTCAGTCCGAGTGCGGCTCTTATCTTTGGTCCCGATCGCTGGCCCGGCTGCGCCCCTCACTTCAAAGCGGCCCGGCCCTTATCTGCCGATCGCTATCGCCCTACCTCTCTCTCTTCCCCAGTCCTGTCTTTACTCCGGTTCACAAGCTGATGGAGGCTTCAGGGTCCTAATGCCTGTCCCTTCCAGTCGCTGGAAGCTGTCAGGATTTCTGCTGCCCTTCAGTTTTGAGTGGGGTGTTGAGGATTGAAACCTCTCTTCAACGTCCTGTCTTTGGACGAAGCCGCCTGGAATAACTGCCGCAGGGTAAGAGCCTGACTCGTCGCCAGTGTTAAGTATGTGTATTGTATTGAACAATTAACACAAAGACTTAAACGTATAACTCAAACAGGCCTTTACTGGTTGGAGGTAGGGACTGCACATAGGTCTTTACTTCATGCCCACAGGCGGGAACTGAGGGGAGATCAGTACCCACAGTACTATTTATACCCCTATGGCCAGGAGTGGTACTGCGTATCACTACGCCCTACAAGTAGTGCAGTCCTGTCCATAGGTTTAAAGTAGCACACATATTACATACACAACACACACTACATCAGGGCTACACTCTGGCCAAGCTATTCCACCATGGGAGGCAGTGCACAGGACATCAGGGCTACACTCTGGCCAAGCTATTCCACCATGGGAGGCAGTGCACACTACATCAGGGCTACACGCTGGCCAAGCTATTCCACCATGGGAGGCAGTGCACAGGACATCAGGGCTACACTCTGGCCAAGCTATTCCACCATGGGAGGCAGTGCACACTACATCAGGGCTACACTCTGGCCAAGCTATTCCACCATGGCAGGCAGTGCACACTACATCAGGGCTACACTGCGCACTTACAGCCCGTCCTTTCTCTTGCAGGCTAAAGTTGCCTATAATTGCCAGGCCCATGCCAGGGCCAGGGGAGGACGCGCCAAGCTGCAGAAGCTCACTCGGCTGGAGGAGCGCGTGTGTGTGCTCATGGGAGCCCGGCTGATCGTCCCCACAGCGTGCGGAGTAGCCGAGCCTCCACTGCCCGGCAATGGTAAGGACCTTGCCTTTTGGCCCTCTCGCGTCGCACTTGCGCATCCGAGCTACCTCCTTTGCCACTGTCCCACCAATGCGCTGAATGCCACCAGTCCTAACTCCCTCGCTGACGCCGTCTCCTCACTCTGAAGCTACTCTTGTGCATTCCTGCTTTCAGCTGGTGACGACCAGGACCCTGACGCTGCCAGTGACAGCCCCTCCGAACAGGAGGAGGAGGAGGAGGAGGAGGAGCAACAGCAAGCTGGACCATCGGGGGAACACTCAGGTCCCGCAGGAGAGGACGAAATGCTTGACACGTCCTCACTGGACGAGTGCCTGGACGAGCTGTCGCAGGGGAATGCAGCTTCTGGGACCAGTGGCGTCCAGACACCCAGGAGCCGTGCGCATGGCCAGCGGCCTTCCCCCCAAAGGGGGGAAGGATCAGAGGGGAGTGCTGTTGATCGGCACACTCGCCGCCACCAACGTGGCAAGGTTCCCCTACTTCGGTCCCCTCCTCCCCAGCGGGAGAGTCGCGAATCCAGTCTGGACACCTTCACCTCGGAGGAGGCGCGGAAGCTGGATAAGATGGCCGAGGATTCGGACCGGCGCCACACGGAGCTCATGAGCGTGGTGGGGCGCATGCCTGAGGCCATCGAGTCGCTGGCGACCAGTGTGCGCGAGTTCGGGGCATCAACTTCCGCGAGTGGCCGCATGCTGGCTGATGCCGTCAAGACCCTGGCGGGTGTGATGCGGGCGCACACCAGGACAACAGGGGCACTCACTGCTGCCATACGCGCTGTCTCAGGCAGGCATCGCCAGGGCAGCCGCCGCGCTGGAGCATCCCAGCGAGCCGTCCCTCGGCTGATTGTTGCGGATCCTGCAGTGCGGGCCCGGCCGAGTGCCAGCGCGCCACAGCACCAGCCAGCGCATCCCAGACGCCAGCTGGCCCACATTGTGCCATCCGTTGCCGCCATTCCCCCACTGGGGCGTCAAGGGCAAGCGGCTGGAGCTGATGTTGGCCAGGCTCAGGTGCGCCACTCAGCAGACGGCCCCTCAAGGCCCAAAGGCCGTGTAGGCCGCCCCCCAGCGGCATGTGGCGGAAGGACATCTGAGCCTCAGGCGCCTTCCCCCAGCCTCGCAGCAGCCACTGGGCAGAGCTTGCGAAGGAGCAGCAGGCCGGGCAGGGGAGGCAAAAGGCTGGGCAAGGTCTCGCCCTCGCGGGCCACTCAGTAGAGGGTGTGGCCAGCTTTCATTTTATATGGCGGTGGCCATCTTTCTTTTGCCCATGGTTGTTTGGTTCGTGGGCTTATTTTTTGCGTTAGGCAAAGGTTGAGGCCCGGGTTGTTCAAATGTGGAGTGACTCCTCCCCAGTTTGTGGGAGTGAGTCGTTTGTTGGGCTTTTTGTGGGGCCCGATGATTGTTTTTGGGCATTCATGTGGGAAGGGGTTTTCATTTTTGTGTAATAAATAGTTATCTTTATTCATGCAGTCTCCATGGTTGTTCTTCTTAGTGTTTGTTGGCTTCGCCGGCTGAGGGCTTGCGGAGCGGCTGCATTCACCTTCCCTCATGGCCCCAAGGCATTCCCTGACAGGGGGCTTAGAAGTACCGTGTAATAAGGTGGCGTCGCGCGGCCCTTGGCCCTGGTCGCTCCCTCCTGGGAATGTACTCCTGCTCCTCCTCCTCCTCCTCATGCTCCTCCTGCTCCTCCTCCTGAGGTGCTGCTCCAACGTCAGGTGGCAGTGCCTGAGTCCTGCGGATAGCCAGGTTGTGTAGCATGCAGCAAACTACCACAAATTGGGAGGCCCGGTCCGGCGAATACTGGAGAGCTCCTCCGGAGCAATCAAGGCAGCGGAACCGCTGCTTGAGGACCCCAATAGTTTGCTCGATGATGTTGCGGGTGGTTTGATGGCTCTCGTTGTAAGCCTCTTCAGTAGCGGTCCTGGGCGCGCGGAGCGGGGTCATGAGCCAGGTACACAAAGGATAGCCTTTGTCCCCGAGTAGCCATCCTCTTGGGGGAGGCTGTGCCTCGAACATGTCATGCACAGTACTCTGCCGCAGGATAAAGGCATCGTGACTGCTGCCTGGGAAGCTGGCATTGACAGCCATGATGCGCTGCTTGTGGTCACAGACCAGCTGCACATTCAGAGAATGGTAGCCCTTCCTGTTGCGATACTGCTCGCCATGCTCCAGAGGGGCCCGCAAAGCCACATGTGTACAGTCAATGGCGCCCTGCACCAAGGGGAAGTCCCCGAGTCTGGCAAATCCCAATGCGCGCTGATGCTGGCTCTCCAGGGCCATGGGGAAGGAGATGAATTGGCTTCTCCTTCTGAACAGTGCTTCGGTCACCTGGCGGATGCAGCGATGCGCGCCATACTGGGAGATGTTTGCTATGTCCCCAGCAGCGGATTGGAAGGAGCCGGTGGCATAGAAGTTCAATGCCACCGTCACCTTCACTTCCACCGACAGAGACGTCCTGCACCTGAGCTTTGGCCACAGATCTCTGCGAAGCAGGTGGCAGATCTCTGCAATCACCTCCTTTCGGAATCGGAGCCTTCTAACACATCGCAAGGCACTCATGTTTAGGTAGGAGCGCTGCTGGCGGTATAGCCTGACTGGGTAAGGCCTACGTGGCCGACGCCTGTAGCCCCCTCTGCCTCTAGCCAGGGCTGCCCCTCTCACAATGCGTCTGCGATCCCTACGGACATGGCGCTGCAGCTCCGCGTTGGCACCCCATGCAACCCCTATCAAATCCTGGCAAACAGTCAAATTTCCAAAAGGCCACTTACAGCGCTCTGGCCTGAGTCCAAAAATACCTGAGCTGTTGCTGCTTGAAACCAGTTAGCTATCCTCCTTGTTGTGTGTCCAGAAATGCGTTGCATAAGAGTGTTTGCTGAAAAATGGCTGGCCTTTATACTGGAGGGCACGTCCCCTTTAATTTGCGCCCCCCGGGGCCCGCGCTGGTTGTGTTGCGTTCCTTTTTTCAAACGCTCCGGCCGCCAGCCGCACAATGGGGTGGTCCGACTGAAGTTTGGAATCGGGGCGGCCAAAGGGCGTTGCACGAGGATGTGACGTCATTTTCTGCGCGCGCATCCGGGCGGGCGCTAAACTTTGCGCCGGCGCTAATGGCCAACTTAATTTGGGGCGAGGCGCAAACTGCGCTGCGCCCGGGCGCTACACGCATAGCGCCCGGAATTAACTGCTGGCGCAAGCAACTGAAAATCTAGCCCTCTCTCTCTCTCTCGCAGAATGCGTGGTGCAAAAATGTCACCAACAAAACCTTTAAATAACACTCCCCCAGTCCCTTTCTGACTGCAAAATGCTCTCCTCAACCTGTCATTGCTAGCGACAGGCGGTAAGGCAGGGGGTGACACTCAATATCCGGTCCAGGGCGCTACCGGGCATTCCTCACTCGACTGACGTCACGATCTGCCGGCGCAGGAGATCGTGGCGGTAGTGTTTAGCGCCGCCGCAAAATGTTTAGCTAATTTCGCGAGCAGCGCAAACATCGCCGCGCCCAGGCACTAGTTGCGTTGCGCCCCATTAGCGCCCTCTTAAGGCGCTAACGGGAGGCGCAAACAAACTGAAATTTTCCCCCAAACATTTCCTAACAGCTCGACAGAAACCATATTTTCATTGTGTAAACATGTCAGTTTAAGGAGACCCAATAACAGCAGTTTTACAGCATAAAACATACAATCCAGGTTCTTTCAAAAAGAAATACAAACCTTTCTTTTGCATGAGGGCAAGGAAGGATTAAAAAAATAATTAATTAGTTGTTAAGAAATTCACAAGTACGAACCTTTATGAATTTCCAAAGTGGTACAAGTTACATTCCAAACCAGAAACTGTACAATGTTTTCCCAGGCATTGGAATTGACATTCAGCTGTCATTTTCAAAGTGTCCCATTATTTAATTTGGAGCTTATGACCTACTTTGTTGTTTCCAAATCATCTCATGTTCCATTATTATCTCATCACTCACACTTTCTCATGTCCTGCCAGACATTATCATTTGCTCTTTGCCAGTGTTCTGAGTCTTCGAGATTAACCTCAACTTTAGTTCTCTGAGACAAAAAGAAAAAAAAGCCCAAATTCTAATGCTGACTACAAGTTATTTAACTTGATGCAAAAATGTAAACACTCACACACGAATAATGGCCACCCGAGAAAGGTATCGGTGTTTCCCAGTGAGAGTGTCAACATCTTCAGCAGACCGAAGAAGGGGAGCTATTGGAGGAATAAAATAAAGGTAACAGCAGTGGTTCTGGAGCAGTGGTGGAGGAATATTCTATCCTGCTTGATGTCACCCAGTATTTCTTTTGAGTAAATGGTAAAAATAAGTAATAGAAACATATAAGTTAGCATCTGAAATGGTTACCAATTTCCACCCACTTGTTGTTAGTCTTGTTAACCTGTGACAATGCAGTGGCATAGTGTATTATACACCTTGGTGCCATGGCAGTCAGAATCACAGTGCTGCTGATTAGGTGGTCCCAGTTGTGCTGCAGTGAGAAGGGCAATGGGCTGGCACAGTCCAGCAGTTAAATGGTATGGGGAGGGAGAGGTTGGGGTAAAAGGAAACTGAACGACTATTGTGCACCATGCAGCAGCTAACCGAGAAGAGTACTGGCAAAGATCTTCCAACAAGTTTGCCAACCATCCACTCTCTCGGCTGTAGGAAATGTGCGGCCTGGGAGATTGGGAAATGGAGGCAGGATGGGGGGGAGGAGAAGCTCACAGAGTTATTTCCTCAGTAAACCTCACAGTGTAAAGGTTGACTTTACCATACTATAGAAAGTTGTATTTACATTCCCACTATCAATGGGGGTATTGTACCAGATATCTTCTGTCTATTGGCAAAAGAATCAAAGCAGTTGAGCAGGAGACAGCTAAGAAATGATACAAATGAAGGAATAGGTGTCACAAAGGTGTCGCCTTCAGTGTATCACAATTTACACACTGCTTTTTATTTATCCTCATGACGTAAGTGAGATGAACACACAAAATGCTTGAGCTAGGGTTCTCCCTGATCATTATCAAGTGATCGCAGCTAATAAATTTATTTGAAAAGCGAAGTACTGCAAGTGCTGGGAATCTGAAACAAAAAACTGAAAAAGCTGGAAACACACAATGGGCCAATCAGTGTCCGTGGAGTCAACACCACAGGCTGTAGAAGGGGACCAAACTGCAACTCTTCTCTCTGCAGATGCTGACTGACCCACTCGCTGTGTGTTTCCAGCTTTAGACAATGTATACAGGATCCTTGGCTTTATTAATAGAGCAATAGAGTATAAAAGCAAGGAAGTTATGCTGAAACTTTATAAAACACTGGTTCGGCCTCAGCTGGAGTAGTGTGTTCAATTCTGGGCACCACACTTTAGGAAAGGTGCGAAGGCCTTAGAGAGGGTGCAGAGGAAATTTGTTAGAATGGTGCCAGGGATGAGGGACTTCAGTTATGTGGAGAGATTGGAGAACATAAGAACATAAGAACATAAGAAATAGGAGCAGCAGTAGACCAATCGGCCCCTCGAGCCTGCTCCACCATTCAATAAGATCATGGCTGATCTGATCCTAACCTCAAATCTTCTATCACTCTCCATCCACCCGAACCCATGTGATCTCCCGGGAGAGGCGAAAAACCAGATAAAAGACCCAATGGCCAATTTGGGAGAAAAAAATCTGGAAAATTCCTCTCCGACCCATCTAGGCGATCGAAATTCTTCCAGGAGATCACTCTGTCCCTATATTTTCTACAATACTTACCTTCTGTAAAGGCGATCTCCACCCCAGCCAGGAACAGGAATAAAACCATCTCCTGAAATCTAACACAGAATTAGAACACAGTAGGAGCAGAACCAGGCTACACGGCCCCTGGGCCCACTCCACTACCCACAGGGCCATGACCATTCCGAACCTAGACTCATGTCCAATTTCCTGCCCGCTCCCCGTAACCCTTAATTCCCTTTACTTCTAGGAAACTATCTATTTCTGTTTTAAATTTATTTAATGATGTAGCTTCCACAGCTTTCTGGGGCAGCAAATTCCACAAACCTACCACCCTCTGAGTGAAGAAGTTTCTCCTCATCTCAGTTTTGAAAGAGCAGCCCCTTATTCTAAGATTATGCCCCCTAGTTCTAGTTTCACCCATCATTGGGAACATCCTCACCGCATCCACCCGATCAAACCCCTTCACAATCTTATATGTTTCAATAAGATCGCCTCTCATTCTTCTGAACTCCAATGAGTAGAGTCCCAATCCACTCAACCTCTCCTCATATGACCACCCCCTCATCCCCGGGATTAACCGAGTGAACCTTCTTTGTACTGACTCGAGAGCAAGTATGTCTTTTCTTAAGTATGGACACCAAAACTGTATGCAGTATTCCAGGTGCGGTCTCACCAATACCTTGTACAACTGCAGCAATACCTCCCTGTTGTTATATTCCATCCCCCTAGCAATAAAAGCCAACATTCCATTGGCCTTCTTGATCACTTGCTGCACCTGCATACTAACTTTTTGAGTTTCGTGCACCAGGACCCCCAGATCCCTTTGTACTACAGTACTTTCCAATTTCTTGCCATTAAGATAATAACTTGCTCTATGATTTTTCCTGCCAAAGTGCATAACCTCACACTTTCCAGTATTGTATTCCATCTGCCAAATCTCTGCCCACTTACTTAGCCTGTCTATGTCCCTTTGCAGGTTTTTTATGTCATCCTCACTCACTACTTTCCGTCCCATCTTTGTATCATCTGCAAACTTTGATATGTTACACTCGGTCCCCTTCTCCAAATCATTAATATAGATTGTAAAGCGTTGGGGACCCAACACTGACCCCTGCGGAACATCACTAGTTACTGGTTGCCAATCTGAGAACGAACAATTTATCCCAACTCTCTGCTTTCTGTTAGAGAGCCAATCCTCCACCCATGCCAGAATATTACCCCCAATCCCGTGATTTTTTATCTTGAGCAATAATCTTTTATGTGGCACCTTGTCAAATGCCTTTTGGAAGTCTAAATACACTACGTCCACTGGTTCCCCTTTATCCACCCTGTATGTTACTTCCTCAAAAAACTCAAGCAAATTTGTCAAACATGACTTCCCCTTCATGAAACCATGCTGAGTTTGTCCTATTAAATTATGTTTATCCAAATGTCCCGTTACTGTCTCCTTAATAATGGACTCTAACATTTTACCAACCACAGATGTTAGGCTAACAGGTCTATAGTTTCCAGCCTTCTGCCTACTACCCTTTTTAAATAAGGGTGTTACATTAGCAGTTTTCCAATCTGCCGGGACCTTTGCTGAGTCCAGGGAGTTTTGGAAAATTATTACCAATGCATCCACAATCCCTACCGTCACTTCCCTCAAGACCCTAGGATGCAAGCCATCAGGTCCAGGGGATTTATCCGCCTTGAGTCCCATTATTTTACCAAGTACCACTTCCTTAGTGATTTTAATCGTATTTAGTTCCTCCCCCTGCTAGAGCCCCCTGTTTGTCCAGTGTTGGGATATTCTTAGTGTCCTCTACTGTAAAGACTGATACAAAATAATTGTTCAGCGTTTTTGCCATCTCCATGTTTCCCACCATTAATTTCCCGGTCTCATCCTCTAAGGGACCAACATTTACTTTAGCCACCCTTTTTCTTTTTATATAACTATAGAAACTTTTGCTGTCTGTTTTTATATTTTTTGCTAATTTACTTTCATAATCTATCTTCCCTTTCTTAATCAATCTTTTAGTTATTTTTTGCTGTCTTTTAAAGACTTCCCAATCTTCCATCCTCCCACTAGATTTGGCTACCTTATATGCCCTTGTTTTTAGTCGGATACTATCCTTAATTACTTTACTTAGCCACGGATGGCTATCTTTTCTTTTACACCCTTTTTTCCTCAGTGGAATATATTTTTTTTGGAAGTTGTAAAGTAACTCCTTAAATGTACACCACTGATCATGTACCGTCTTACCCTTTAATCTATTTTCCCAGTCCACTCTAATCAATTCTGCTCTCATACCTTCATAGTCTCCTTTATTCAAGCTCAGCACGCTTGTTTGAGATCCACCCTTCTCACCCTCTAATTGAATATGGAATTCAACCATGTTATGGTCACTCATTCCAAGGGGATCCTTTACTAGGACATTTTTAATTAATCCTGTCTCATTACACAGGACCAAATCTAAGGTTGCTTGCCCCCTGGTCGGTTCAGTTACATACTGCTCAAGAAACCCATCCCTAATACACTCAATGAACTGGGGTTATTCTCCTCAGAGCAATGAAGGTTAAGAGGAGATTTAATGGAGGTGTTCAAAATCATGAACAGTTTTGATAGCGTAAATGAGGAGAGATTTAAGGTGATTGGCAAAAGAACCAGAGGAGACATGAATAAACACGTTTTTTACACACCAAAGTTGTTGTGATCTGGATTGCTCTACCTGAAAGGTTGGTGGAAGCAGATTCAATAGTAACTTTGAAAAGGGAATTGGAGAAATACTTGAAAGTAATTTTTTACAGGGCTATGTGGAAAGAGGAGGTGGGATTAATTGGCTATCTCTGCCAAAACGGTTTCGTTTGTTTCCGGCATGTGTATGACTCATCGCTGAAGAAAGAGCAGAGGGTTTAAAAGCCAGAGGGAAGCGCTAGGGAGCAGAATCAGAACAGGCTCCGAATTAAGTTCACGATGTTTGGAGAACTCGGCGCACTAAACAGGCGGGGAATGCTGTTGTTGCTCCTCGCCAGGATACTCCCTCTCAACCAAGCAGGTAAGGGAAAGCTGGCGAGCTCGGTCTGGTTCCAGAGGATGCTTCATCCTCGGGTTGGGATTAGGCTGCAGTGTGAATGGCGAAGTGTGGGATGTTGTGTCGCGGTCTTTATGCGGATTGTAGAGAAGGAATGAGGTCGGTGTCCTCTCGGGGGGACGGTTTGGTTTGGTTTGGTTTCGCCGCACGATGTTGCGCCGATGCGTAGAAATAAATAAAACAGGTAAAAAGATACGTGCGGAAATATTGGCGGGCAAACTATTTCTCTCCATAGTTATTATTCAACTTTCTGATCATTGGGAGACTGTGATCTGAACAAGAATTGGGTCTAAATAAAATACAACCACATTGGTAATTGTCTTCAACTTAAATGATTCAATATAAATAAAATCAATTGCTATGACTGTTTTTGCTGTGCTGTATTTTAATTTTAAATCGAGGTTAGGCGAGTCTGCAGTCCGAGCGCTGAAATTATGTAGTTTGTACTGAACACAAAACCTGTTGAGAACAGGCTGTAAGATGATCCGTGAGCCTGAACTTCTCCTGTGTTTCCCTTGCAGCCAACCCTTGCTGCTCAAACCCCTGCCAGAACCGCGGGATCTGCACCACTGTCGGCTTCGAGGGCTATGACTGCGACTGCACTCGGACTGGCTTTTACGGAGAAAACTGCACCACACGTAAGTCGTGCGGTTGACGAACAAGCTTTCACTGTACACTGTGCACATTTCCGTTAACCGTAACACTGATCTCAATAAATTTAACAACTGCTTTTTTCTCAAACAGCCGAGTTCTGGACCTGGGTGAAACTGAGCCTGAAACCCACCCCGAACACAGTGCACACTATCCTGACCCACTATCCCGGGGTTTGGAGCTTAATTAACCAGATCCCTTTCTTAAGGGACGGGATTATGCATTATGTCTTAACGTGTAAGTAAGATGGACCAAGTTCAGGACTTTTATTTGTGATACTCGAAATCATTCTAAACACAAATGGCATTATTAAATGTAGAGATTAAGGCCTAGAAATTTGGTGGGCTGCGCCACCAGTTAGCGCCTAAAGAGGGCACTCAGCGGCTTTAGCGCCACTGGCCATGCCTCCCGCGATATTTAGCTGAGGCGCTAATGGCGGCGTGAGCCTGTTGCGCTGCGCCGCCACCGATGACGTCATTGGTGTGCACAGCGCCCCGCTACCGCCCCGATCTCGATATTCGGTAGCGCCCGCCTCTGTAGCGCCGTTCGCAAATCGCGCCCGGTTCGCGGGGCCTTCCTGTGGCGGCAGTGGCGCAAATTAAGGTGGAGGTTTGGAGCGGCCGTTTTTTTCGGCGGCCGCATGCCAGCACCTCCGTCCCCGGCCTCCTGATCTCCCCCCGCGGCAGTGCCGGCTGTTTTCCGAGAGCCCGGCACTTCTCCTCGGTGCCGGGCTCTTTTGCCGGCACTCGCGATCTCCAATCGCGCTGGTGCAGGCCCCTCCCCCTTAAGAATGGGAGGAAGGCCTGCAGTACCGCAGCGCGCCGGGCCGCAGCATGTGGCGCTGTGGCATGTTGCGCTGCGATATTCAGTTTCAGTGCCCTAAGAGGGACGCGGAGCACCTCGAGCCTCGCCCCGTCTCCCTCTTGGGGTGTTCAAGCTGAATTTCCGGCGGTCACTACTGCTCCGGTCGCTGCGCTAATTCCAGCGCCCAGGCGAGCTTGGCGCCCCGTTTGCGGCCCCACCGAATTTCTCCCCCTAAATGTAAATGGGATCGTAAAAGGCTGAGGGGTGAAAGGCTGAGGGATGACTTAATAGAGGTCTTTAAAATTATGAAAGATTTTGATAGAGTGGATAGAGAGAGAATGTTTCCACTTGTGGGGAAGAGCATAACTAGAGGCCATCAATATAAGATAGTCACCAAGAAATCAAATAGGGAATTCAGAAGAAACTTCTTTACCCAAAGAGTGGTGAGAATGTGGAACTCGCTACCACAGGGAGTGGTTGAAGCAACTAGTATAGATGCATTTAAGGGGCCGTTAGATAAGCTTAATCTTCAGATAGCGGTTCACTAAAGAGTGAATTATTAATTTCATTTTATTTAAGGACCTCATACATATTGTTTCTAATTGTGATTTTTAGATGGTTTGAGGCATGTGGTTCCTGAATATGAATACAATTTCCCCCCCCCAAAACAGCCAGATCTCAGTTGATTGACAGTCCCCCGACCTACAATTCAAAGTACAACTACAAGAGTTGGGAGGCATACTCCAATATCTCCTACTACACCAGAACTCTTCCTGCAACTCCTGAAGACTGCCCAACGCTAATGGGAGTAGTTGGTGAGTTAATAATACAAGAAAACTCTACTGTTCCAGCACCCTCTCCTACTGTAGGGGCCGTATGGACTACTCCTGCTCTTAGTTCTTATGTTCTACCAGAGCCTTGGTAGAAAATAAACAACAGGGCTGATATTGAAGGAGAAAGTTAAAAGCAAAGAATGTTTCTTATATTTCCCGTTAATGTAATTAACTGTGTTGGAGCACTGAAACAGACTTTCTCACTCTAAGGAAACCATGCTTCCACCAAGATGGTTGTTTAGGGGAGGAGGAAGTCTTAAATTTGAGTTGAGGGGGCAAAGAATCCCAGTGAGGATGGAATCTGGGAGTAAATAGATGATGGAAATGCTTGGTTGAGTGGTGCTCAGATGTAATCCACATTCCCACCTTGCTTTCCAGAAACTTTGCCAGCTGTTTTTGGGTGAAGGGGGTAGTGGGGAGAGAAGAGAGAAAGATTGTATCCATATTTTCAAGAATGTGGGAACAAAATGCCTCTCGTATTGTGAAATTGCACGTATTGTGAAATTGCAACCCACCAGCCCATGGTATTTCACCTATTGAAATGAATGGATGGAATAAATGTGTGATATGTGCTTTTAGCTTGCATGGGGTGCGCAGAATCAGAATTTTTACCCCCTCTGTTGTTTACTTTTGAATTAATGCCAATTGTGGGAGGAAAATATTTTCCAGGGTGGTGCTGTCTCCATCCATATTTCTTCTATTTGGCAGTAATGTTATTCCTCCTACAGACATTCCTTAAAAGGTTTGTTATTCAAACACAATCCATATTACTGCTTGGGGTTGGGAAGGTATGTCACCCCTTTAATACAACAAGCTAACTTTGTAAAGATATACATATATATATTTCTCTTCTTTTACAGGAAAGAAAACACTGCCCGATCCCAAGTATTTAGCAGAAACGTTCCTCATGAGGAAGACATTTGTACCCGATCCTCAAAGGACCAATATGATGTTTGCCTTCTTTGCTCAGCATTTCACCCACCAGTTTTTTAAGACCGACCAGAGTCGAGGCCCTGCATTCACTGTAGGATTGGGACATGGCGTAAGTACAAATCATATAACTGTTCTCAGCTGGTTTTCAACAATGCTTCAACGAGAATGGATGTAAATTAAAAAAATCCATCTTTGTACTTGTTTATTATAAATTGATGTTTCATGTTAAATATTTACAGTTCTAAAATTAATTATTTCTAAAATCACAGTGTACTTATGTTTTATATTCTTTACATTATACAGGTTGACCTGAGCCATATTTATGGAGAAACTCTGGACCGACAGCACAAACTGAGACTATTTACAGATGGAAAACTTAAGCATCAGGTAGGCTTTAAGCTGAATTTATCACGTATCGTAATAGTATAGCAATATTTGCATGTCCAATATCTGAGTATCTTTGATTTTTTTTGCAGTATTTGGATACAGCCTAAGTGAAATCTGAACTAATGCACAAAATTTCTTGCAGATGCACAATGGAGAAGTCTATCCTCCCACTGTCAGGGATGCACCTGTAGCGATGACTTACCCTCCTCATGTCCCAGAACACTTGCAGCTTGCTGTGGGACAGGAATTCTTTGGTCTGGTTCCAGGGTTGATGATGTATGCCACGATCTGGCTGCGGGAACACAACCGAGTCTGTGATGTGTTGAAAGTGGAGCACCCTGACTGGGACGATGAACAGCTTTTCCAGACTACCAGACTTATATTGATAGGTGAGTGGATCCAGCATATCCAACTGTCTTCTAAAATAGCTCCTGGCCTTTTGGATCGATGCATACTAAGATCACCAATACAAAGTACTGGGGTGTAATAGAAAGAAAAGCATATTCATAGAACTGTACAATTTTTGAAGTTTAATTTGAATTAAATAAAGTTTTTGGGCAAAATATCTTTGTTTTTAAATAAATCCTCAAACTATCTTATTGACACTAACAGGGGAGACCGTCAAAATTGTAATTGAAGATTATGTGCAACATCTGAGTGGTTATCACTTCAAGCTGAAATTTGACCCAGAGCTGCTCTTCAATCAGCAATTCCAGTACAGTAACCGGATTGCATCCGAGTTCAACACCCTCTACCACTGGCACCCCCTGATGCCAGATTCCTTCAACATCCAGGACAAAGAGTACAGCTACCGCGAATTCCTCTTCAATAACTCAGTGTTGCTGGAGCACGGCATCTCCAACATGGTGGCCTCGTTCTCTAGGCAGACTGCTGGCAGGGTAAGAATCAGCTAATGTTCAGTCGGTGTCGTCATGGTGCAATAACCAGGAAGTAATTTCTGCTGCAACACTGGAGGGGATTTCAACACTTGAACTGCTGGTGCCAAATGAACACACTTCATGTCATTAAAATTATATTGCAATTAATACTGGCTTTGATTCACCTGCCAATTCTCCAAAATCAGTAACCATAGAAACTTTACTAAATGCACCATCGATTAAAAAGGAATAGTATTTTTTCCAGAACATTCATAAACAAAATGAAATCCATCACATCATTAAGCAGTGAAACTGTCGGACTCTTGACTTATATGAGACTTTTAAGCTAATGATCCTGGTCTTTCTACAGGTTGCTGGAGGCAGAAATATGAATCCAGCATTGATTAAAGTGGCTATTAATACCATTGAGCACACTCGTCAAATGCGATACAAATCTCTGAATGAGTATAGGAAGCGCTTCTTACTGAAACCATATGAGTCTTTTGAAGAGCTCACAGGTAAGATCTTTATCTGTAAATTCTATTTAAATAGTATTTAATACAATTCAACACATTTTTTAAGTTTAAATAAAAAGGCTAAGGGTCAATCAAACTCTGAAATCTGGGGCCCAATCTAGCTCAGACTGAAGTTGAAAGCTTCCCCCCGATGCCTAAAAGGTTCCTCTATGCAGTGCTATTGAGCAGTCTTAACCCAGTTCCAAACAAACATTTTGTTATTGATTTGTGGCTGTAATACAGCATTAACTAGCACTAAATTGGCAGTCTCTTTCAGGATGAATATTATAGGAAATGGAAATATCAAAGTGGTGCAGTATGGCATGCTCCTGAAATTGGGAGTTAAGGTATATTGCTGCAATAGAGTAGATAGACCTTTACTCTGCTGCTAACATGTGCTATATCTGACCTGTGAGTGCTTGATGCTGACACTGAGGACAAAACCTGGAAACATTCAGTCCACGACTGACACCTCTCATCTTGATGAGCATGAAATAAAATTCAGATAAAAGTAAAGCATTAACTCTACTAGTGATTATTTTGTCGGTAAATGCACCACCTAATGCTTAATATTCACAAGTTTCCTCCAACAAACTTATTAGTTTGTAGCTTGTCTGCTTAGGGAGTAGGATGTTCCATTTTTTTGGAGGGGCGGGGTGCATCACCAGGTTGGTAATATTCATTGGCCCCCACTTGTTGATCATGTTAAAGCTACAGCATTGCTCATCTGAGTTTGTGGAACCTAAAATATGATTATTTATGTTTGGTAAAGAACATATATAAATCTCTTCCATATTTGCATTAAAAAAAGCTGTTTCTAAATTTATAGCATTTGTTGTACTTTATTACAATATCTTTTTTAATTACAGGAGAAAAAGAAATGGCAGCTGAGCTGCAAGAACTTTATGGGGATATCGATGCAATAGAGATGTATCCTGGTTTGATGATAGAAAAGCCAAGGCCCGGAGCCATATTTGGAGAGACAATGGTTGAGATGGGTGCCCCTTTCTCTTTGAAGGGTTTAATGGGAAACCCCATTTGCTCCCCAGAATATTGGAAACCTAGCACATTTGGTGGGAAAGTTGGCTTTGACATTGTGAACACTGCAACACTGAAAACATTGGTCTGCAACAACGTGAAAGGACCATGCCCAATTGTTTCGTTCAGTGTTCCTGAATCTATACCCAGCAAACCAGGCTCTATCAGCCCCAAGTCTTCCAACTCGGGTCTGGACAGTGTTAATCCACAGGGGCATGCACTGTTGAAAGAGCAATCTGCTGAACTTTAAAATGTGTTTTATAATTGGATAAATGCACTATTGCAAAGCCACCAGAGTGATGGTAGAGGTGCTACAATTGGTCTCAGTGCCTGGTTTAGGGAGGAGAAAAAAAGACAGGGTAACCAGCATCCATGAAAGAAATTAATGGTCACAGGAGAAGGAGAAAATTGGCAAACGATGATGATAGGTCATCATCATTATACAGACACATTCTCCCAGGAAACCACCATGTGGCCCATTAAGCCTGCTATTTCCGTGGTCTGTGGAATAGGTGAATTAGAGTCCAGATAGGGTAAACTGTATATTTTTTCTTTGTTCCCATTATGTGGGCGATGCTGGAATGGCTGAATTTATTGCTCATTCCTAGTTGCCTCGAGAAAGTAATTAGGGTCACTTCAGAGAGCATTTTATTCAGAGCATCCTGAGGAAATGTTCCATGCAAATACAACCCGATTTGAAAAGGCAGAATAGCACATTGCCAGAATATTTATTCATTCCCCTTAATCAATTCAATTCAATTTTATTTGTCATATATGCTGCAGACGTGTGTACTGCACAATGAAATGTTGATTTTTACGAGTCCTCCCAACATTTGAATAAATATGGCATAACAATGATAAAAATACTAATAGAAATACAGTAATAATAAAAATAAAACAACATTAATAAATAATAAATTATTCGTTCATGAGTCTTATCTCCAATACTGGAGCTCTGGCTGGATGCTCTTCACAGGCACTCCCAGCAGCACAACAACCATGTGCCCCATGAGCTATTTGATCATCTCGGCCTATAGATATCCATGTTACCTTTAGCTCCAGGTATTTTGAACTCTTTTCCTGTTAATTTCTAGTTGTGCATGAGATTTGTTAATTCTTAAGATGTGTCCTCCAGTTCAGATAGGACAGCACTGCAATTGGCCCGAACATCTTTGTTCTAGGTATGGGAGCATTCAGTTACAGTTCTCATGCCTGATAACTAGAAAGTGACCCTTGCTGAAAGAGCACACGTGTGGATATCTGGTGAGGATGGGATCAGCTTTGGCCGTGATGGCCTTCCCATAGTCACATAGCTCACGAACATTCATCGTCTAGACCCACACATGGGGCCTGTGGAAACGTGCACGAGTCACCAGCTTCAAGAAAGAGTGGGTGGAAATGCTAATCTAATTATCTCTAAATGGCTTCAACAACTTTCTGTATTTATTATTATTTATTTAAAACTTATTATTTATTGTCTAACATTTGTAATTTTTATCTGAACTATACTTATTTATGGGAGAACAAATGCAGTTTTTATATAAAATATTTTTTGATACAAGGAACTAAGGCTCAGGAATTTTTGTTCTTGCCTTCTGAGGTTTATACTTAATTATTAAAGGGGCTGGAATTTGCACAATGAAAATTCCAAATCGGGCATGTTCCCAACACACTGGTTGCCACAGAAAGGCAAAATTGTGGCATTCTCCAACTAGTGTGGTAGAGTTTATATTTTGTAAGAAAATCCCTTTAAATAGTACATCGACTTTTGAACTTGATCAATTTATTGAATGTATGTATGATCTATGTGCCTACAAAAGGCTGTAAGAGATAAGTACATCATTGTATGCAAAAGGTTTGCTGCTCTGCAAAGCTGTGACTAGCAAGCACATCATGGCACCACCCAGCAGCATGATCTTTCTTGTGTATACAAGGATTCACTTCTAGAAGCAGCAACAGTAAAATGGATCCCCAATGAAAGAAACAAATGTTAGCATAAGATATGAAATTGTTCAGACCTTAAGTCTGGGAATGATGCACTGTTAACCTTTGCCAGCTCACTTGGCTGATTGCAAGCTACTGTAATTAAGCATTACTGTATGTTTTAGAATACTTACAACCCTTACAAAATGTTCTTTCTGTAAAAATCCTGTTGACAGGCTGCACTTCATAACTATCTATTTCCTTCTGTACTTTTGGAACAAGACATGCTAAATGTCAAATTAATAAAGACCAATCAAAACAATGAATCTCTGTCTCAGTCTGATTTAAAAGCAATTCGATGTTGCAGCAGCTTCATTGTGCTAGAGTTTGCTTGACTTTGCCCAGAAGCAGGGATGGAGCAGGCTGGCTTTTATTGAAGAATGGCACCAGCAGAGTTGAGCGGGGCTAGTTAAAATATTAATTGTCAAATGAAAGGCTGAATGCACAGCAAGTCAACTTTCCTAGCCTCACACTTCTACAGAAGAGGGGGTAGTGCCAGAGGACTGGCGGACAGCTAATGTTGTTTCTATATACAAATATAGAACAAAACCTGGGGACCATAGACCAGTCAGCTTAACGTCAGTGATAGGAAAGGTACTGGAATCTTCACTAAAAGAATTGATAGAAGAACATCTAGAGACAGAACATATAATACAAAATAGCATGGATTCCGAAAGGCTAAGTCATGCTTAACTAACCTGATAGAATCCTTTGAAGAGGTAACTGTTGTGTATGTAATATGTGTGCTACTTTGAACCTATGGACAGGACTGCACTACTTGTAGGGCGTAGTGATACGCAGTACCACTCCTGGCCATAGGGGTATAAATAGTACTGTGGGTACTGATCTCCCCTCAGTTCCCGCCTGTGGGCATGAAGTAAAGACCTGCGTGCAGTCCCTACCTCCAACCAGTAAAGACCTGTTTGAGTTATACGTTTAAGTCTTTGTGTTAATTGTTCAATACAATACACATACTTAACACTGGCGACGAGTCGGTTCGAACCCTGTGGCAGTTATTCCACGGCGGCTTCGTCCAAAGACAGGACGTTGAAGAGAGGTTTCAATCCTCAACACCCCACTCAAAACTGAAGGGCAGCAGAAATCCTGACAGCTTCCAGCGACTGGAAAGGACAGGCATTAGGACCCTGAAGCCTCCATAACCTCGTGGGTAAGCCAGAGCCCGGGAGGGAGCGAGCAAGAGCCGCGCGAGCGGGTGAGCCAGAGGCCGGGAGCCGCTTCAAGTGCGAGGCGCAGCGCGGGCCAGCGATCGGGACCAAAGATAAGGGCCGCACTCGGACTGAAAGGCGCGGCGGCTGCAGAAGCTCAAGGTGCGAGAGCCGCGGTGCACAGCGCGGGCTATCGATCGCACAGAAGATAAGGGCCGCACTCGGGGGCTGAAGGGAGACGGCGTCGGGGGACGGGTGAAGACCGCCAAGCGCGGGAAAACCGCCATTTTGTGGGCGGAGGACGACGGCAAGAGCGGGAAGCCGCCATCTTTGATAACAAGTAAAGAAAATAAAATCTGAGAAATTGCAAATCTACAATGCCTAAACACGGGAATATTAGCACCTTTGATAGTGACCTCGAAGATTGGGCCATATATGTTGAAAGAGTAAAAAATTATTGTAAGGCCAATAAAATTCGTGACCAAGATAAAGCTCTAACATTATTAAATTTAATGGGTGCGAAGACATACGGGCAATTGAAACACCTGTTATCACCAGATGAACCGGCGGATAAGACGTTCGATGAGATTGTTACTGTCCTGAAAGATCATCTAAACCCCACGCCGCTGATGCTAGCGGAACGATTTAAATTTTATGACAGAAGGCAGCTACAGCATGAAAGCAATGCTGAATATTTGCTGGAATTGCGTAAATTAGCGAAATATTGCCAGTTTGGAACGGGACTGACAGATGCACTACGAGACAAATTTGTGTGTGGTTTATTTAAACAGGATACACAAAAGCGACTGCTCGAGGAGAATGAGCTGACGCTTGAGAAGGCGGTCACTATGGCAGCAGCACACGAAGCCGCAGCGAGAGGCACGGCAGTAATGCAGCTACGGTCACCGGAGCTCAGTGCACACAAATTGGGTGTGAGTTCTGGCAAATGTTATCGTTGTGGAAAGACAACGCATGATCAGAACCAGTGTTGGTTTAAAAACCAAGAATGTAGAACTTGTGGTAGGCTTGGACATATAGCTAGAGTATGCAGGTCAGGGAAGAAGACCAGCAACAAGAAGTCACCGCAAGGAAAATACGCAAAGGTACACAAGGTGACCGAACAGGAGTCCGATTCAGACGCTAGCAGTAATGAACTGGCTAGCTTAAGAGTACTCAACGCTGGTAAGGGTGCAGACCTCCAGACAATTTGGGTCACTCTTCAGATAGAAGGAGTCCAAGTAAAACTGGAATTGGACACTGGATCGGCATTGACGGTCATAAATAAGAAAGATTACGGAAAGTTATTCCAACATATTCCCCTACAGGATACGGGGATTATATTGAAAACATACACGGGGCAAAGAGTGTACCCCATCGGGAAAATAGAGGTTGCAGTGGTCCACAAGGGCGAAGACAGTCAAATAATGGACTTATATGTGATATCTGAAGGAGGTCCTCCACTACTAGGACGGGAGTGGATTAGGAAAATGAATATGGACTGGCATTTCCTACAAACAATAACGAGTGAGAACTCGGTGAAGATAGTCGGCCCAGACTCTGGAAAGGATGATGGTAAGCCCAACTCAGGTGCAAAAGACAAAGTTTCAGCACAGAATTCCACTGAGCAACAACAACATAGTTTAACTGTGGATTCTGAGTCTGGCAAGTCTACTGATGTGCCCATTTCTGAGGGACACCGGGCTCGAACTCAACTCCATTTCAAACTACAACAGCAATTAGAACCAATGCTTCGCCGTTTTGAGCAAGAGTTGAATGCAACGAAAGAGTTCTTGGATATAGAGTTGGAGAATCTGGAAAGACAACAGAAGCAGCTGATGGAGAAAATGGAGCAGGAGCACACAAAACATCTGATGTCAGAGGAGTTAACGGTCAGCCAACTCCTGCATATGCTGAAGGACAGGACTCTGAAATGGGAAAAACTTGAACACGAACTTCAATATTCAAACGAAAGGGGTTCGGAGCTCTCAAAGGTTATTGGAAGAGCTGAGGTGGCAACACAGATTGAGATGACTGCAACAGAGCAGCCCTTGGATGCCAAAAGTACGCTGACTCACGTCAACGTAGAACAACAGACCGCTGAAACAGCTGCTCCGGTAGAGGGATTGAATAGTCCGATCAATCAATCTCCAAAAGAAGTTGAAGTAGTAAAATCTCAAATGAGGTCATTAGTAAACGACTTGCTGAAAGCCCAGAAAAAGCTGGATGAAGAGGTACGCATGAAGAAGTCTCTTCAGGAAAGATGTCTGGACTTGGAACAAAAGCTGGCTAACGCCCAGCTGGGTATGGAGGAAATAGAAGACCCTCTCGCTGGCCTAGATCAGGACGACACCGAATATTACTATGTCCTGTCCTGCCCAACTTGTAACTTCGACTCCCACCATACAGAAATCATGGAGGAGCACCGAAAGTCTACGGAACATCGGGAGAAGGTGGCTCTACTACGGAAAAAGGAGGAAGAGAAGGAGGAACTGCGCATGCAGCTGGCAGCTGACAGTGGAGCCCAGAGAGTCTCCAAGAAGCAGAAAAGGAAAAGTCGAAACAGAAGATGACCCATCTGAACCATTATTACCTCTACCAGATCACACACGTGGTCCCTCCGAAAGGAGCCAATTCAGTTCGGAAGTTCAAACTGTTAAATCCATGGAAGGACTATTGAATGAGTCACTCCAGCAACGTGAACCGACTACACCACAGAGATTGAATCTGTGAACTGTTTTCCGCAGAGACTGAATCTGTGATCTGTTTTGACATGAAGTTATCTATGTATCTATGTTATTCTGTTATGTAAACCTGAAGTTATATATGTATATATGTTATTACGTTATGTTAAATGGGGAGATGACTGTAAAGCTAAGAAGGGAGGAATGTTGTGTATGTAATATGTGTGCTACTTTGAACCTATGGACAGGACTGCACTACTTGTAGGGCGTAGTGATACGCAGTACCACTCCTGGCCATAGGGGTATAAATAGTACTGTGGGTACTGATCTCCCCTCAGTTCCCGCCTGTGGGCATGAAGTAAAGACCTACGTGCAGTCCCTACCTCCAACCAGTAAAGACCTGTTTGAGTTATACGTTTAAGTCTTTGTGTTAATTGTTCAATACAATACACATACTTAACAGTAACAGAGTAACCAAGGGTAATGTAGTAGATGTCATATACTTGGATTTTCAAAAGGCCTTCAATAAGGTACCACATGGTAGGCTTGTAGAAAAAGTTAGGGCATATGGAGTCGGGACAAATAGCTGAATGGATAGCAAATTCACTAAAGAATAGAAAGCAAAGAGTAGGGGTAAAGGGCAGTTCATCCGATTGGAGGAAGGTAGAAGGCGGCGTTCCACAAGGATCAGTGCTGGGACCACTGTTATTCATAATTAAATTCATGATTTGGACTTAAGAATAAGTAACTCAGTATCAAAATTTGCAGATGATACCAAACTCGGGGTATCGTTAACAATGAGGAAGAATGCAACATAATACAGTTCAAGAAGACATTAGAAAACTTGCAGACTGGGCAGTTAAGTGGCAAATAAACTTTAACATAGATCAAGAAAAGTGATGCACTTCATTAGGAAAACACAGAAACATCACCAACACCTTAGAAAATAAAAAAACTGAATGGGGTAGATGAGCAAAGGGGTCTAGGGACACATGTGAACAAATCATTAAAAGTAGCATCACAGGTCAGCAAAGTAATTAAAATGCTAACAAAGCACTGGGATTTATTTCATGGGGAATTCAAAAGTAGTGAAGCCTGTATAGGACCCTGGTCAGGCCGCACTTAGAGAGTCCTGTACACAGTTCTGGTTTCCATACTATAAAAAGCACATAGAAGCACTGGAGGAAATGCAAAAATAGATTGACAAGAATGGTAACAGAACTGAGAGATTACACTTAGCGCAAAAGATTGAACAGGTTGGGGCTTATTTCTTTAGGAAAGAGAAGACTTAGAGGAGATGTGATAGAGGACTTTAAATTATGAATGGGTTGGACAGGGTAGATGTAAAGAGAATGTTTCTACATGTGGGACTGCAGCAGTTCAAGAAGGTGGCTCACCACCACCTTCTCAAAGGGATTTAGGGATGGGCAATAAATGCAGGTCTTGCCAGTGATGTCCACATCCCACAAATGAATAAAAAAAATGTAAAAGTGGAAGCAAGCGAGGGCAGTCCCAATGAGCTGGATGATAAGAGAGAGAGCGGAGAGATGTAGGACAAGAATAGATAGTGCCCCACGGACACAGTCACGGAGGATGGAATTTGTGACTTGAATTATATAGGGCTTTGGTGAGACCACAACTGGAGTACTGTGCACAGTGTGTAAAACGGACGGTGTGTAAAACGGGTGGTGAAATTGGACGGTGTGTAAAACAGGCGGTGAAATTGGACGGTGTGTAAAACGGGCGGTGAAATTGGACGGTGTGTAAAACGGGCGGTGAAATTGGACGGTGTGTAAAACAAGCGGTGAAATTGGACGGAGTGTAAAACAGGTGGTGAAATTGGACGGTGTGTAAAACAGGCGGTGAAATTGGGCGGTGTGTAAAGCGGGCGGTGAAATTGGACGGTGTGTAAAACAGGCGGTGAAATTGGGCGGTGTGTAAAACGGGTGGTGAAATTGGACAGTGTGTAAAACGGGCGGTGAAATTGGACGGTGTGTAAAACAAGCGGTGAAATTGGACAAAGTGTAAAACAGGCAGTGAAATTGGACGGTGTGTAAAACGGGTGGTGGATTTGGATGATGTGTAAAACGGGCGGTGAACTTGGACGGTGTGCAAAACGGGCGGTGAAATTGGACGGTGTGTAAAATAAGCGGTGAAATTGGACGGTGTGTAAAACTGTCTGTGAAATTGGAATGTGTGTAAAACAGGCGGTGAAATTGGACAGAGTGTAAAACGGGCGGTGAAATTGGACGGTGTGTAAAATGGGCAGTGAAATTGGACGGTGTGTAAAACGGGCGGTGAAATTGGACGGTGTGGAAAACAGGCGGTGAAATTGGACGGTGTGTAAAACGGGCAGTGAAATTGGACGGTGTGTAAAACAGGCGGTGAAATTGGACGGTGTGAAAAACGAGTGGTGAAATTGGACGGTGTGTAAAGCGGGCGGTGAAATTGGAAGGTGTGTAAAACGGGCGGTGAAATTGGAAGGTGTGTAAAGCGGGCGGTGAAATTGGATGGTGTGTAAAACAGGTGGTGCAATTGGGTGGTGTGTAAAACGGGCGGTGAAATTGGACATGTGTAAAACGGGCCGTGAAATTGGATGGTGTGTAAAACAGGCGGTGAAATTGGACTGTGTGTAAAATGGGCAGTGAAATTGGACGGTGTGTAAAACGGGCGGTGAAATTGGACGGAGTGTAAAACGGGTGGTGAAATTGGATGGTGTGTAAAATGGGCAGTGAACTTGGACGGTGTGTAAAACAGGCTGTGAAATTGGATGGTGTGTAAAATGGGCAGTGAACTTGGACGGTGTGTAAAACAGGCTGTGAAATTGGACGGTGTGTAAAACGGGCAGTGAAATTGGACGGTGTGTAAAACAGGCGGCGAAATTGGGCGGTGTGTTAAACGGGCGGTGAAATTGGACGGTGTGTAAAACGGGCGGTGAAATTGGACAGTGTGTAAAACGGGCAGTGAAATTGGATGGTGTGTAAAACAGGTGGTGAAATTGGACGGTGTGTAAAACAGGCGGTGAAATTGGACGGTGTGGAAAACGGACAGTGAAATTGGACGGTGTGTAAAACGGGCGGTGAAATTGGACGGTGTGTAAAACAAGCGGTGAAATTGGACGGTGTGTAAAGCAGGCGGTGAAATTGAATGGTGTGTAAAACAAGCGGTGAAATTGGACTGGTGTAAAACAGGCGGTGAAATTGGACGGTATGTAAAACGGGCGGTGAAATTAGACATAGTGTAAAACGGGCGGTGAAATTGGGCATTGTGTAAAACGGGCAGTGAAATTGGATGGTGTGTATAACGGGCGGTGAAATTGGACGGTG
>NW_028226224.1:0-59887 GCF_052327205.1 Somniosus microcephalus | reverse complement strand
TCTCCTTCTCCTTCTTCTGCTTCTTCTGATTCACCCTCCAGACTTCACCTTCTCCTTCTCCTTCTTCTGCTTCTTCTGATTCACCCTCCAGACTTCACCTTCTCCTTCTCCTTCTTCTGCTTCTTCTGATTCACCCTCCAGACCTTCACCTTCTCCTTCTCCTTCTTCTGCTTCTTCTGATTCACCCTCCAGACTTCACCTTCTCCTTCTCCTTCTTCTGCTTCTTCTGATTCACCCTCCAGACTTCACCTTCTCCTTCTCCTTCTTCTGCTTCTTCTGATTCACCCTCCAGACTTCACCTTCTCCTTCTCCTTCTTCTCCTTCTTCTACTTCTGATTCACCCTCCAGACTTCACCTTCTCCTTCTCTTCTTCTGCTTCTTCTGATTCACCCTCCAGACTTCACCTTCTCCTTCTCCTTCTTCTGATTCTTCTGATTCACCCTCCAGACTTCACCTTCTCCTTCTCCTTCTTCTGCTTCTTCTGATTCACCCTCCTGACTTCACCTTCTCCTTCTCCTTCTTCTGCTTCTTCTGATTCACCCTCCTGACTTCACCTTCTCCTTCTCCTTCTTCTACATCTTCTGATTCACCCTCCTGACTTCACCTTCTCCTTCTCCTTCTTCTACTTCTTCTGCTTCACCCTCCAGACTTCACCTTCTCCTTCTCCTTCTTCTACTTCTTCTGATTCACCCTCCAGACTTCACCTTCTCCTTCTCCTTCTTCTACTTCTTCTGATTCACCCTCCAGACTTCACCTTCTCCTTCTCCTTCTTCTACTTCTTCTGATTCACCCTCCAGACTTCACCTTCTCCTTCTCCTTCTTCTGCTTCTTCTGTTTCACCCTCCAGACTTCACCTTCTCCTTCTCCTTATTCTGCTTCTTCTGAGTCACCCTCCAGACTTCACCTTCTCCTTCTCCTTCTTCTGCTTCTTCTGATTCACCCTCCAGACTTCACCTTCTCCTTCTCCTTCTTCTGCTTCTTCTGATTCACCCTCCAGACTTCACCTTCTCCTTCTCCTTCTTCTACTTCTTCTGATTCACCCTCCAGACTTCACCTTCTCCATCTCCTTCTTCTGCTTCTTCTGATTCACCCTCCAGACTTCACCTTCTCCTTCTCCTTCGTCTACTTCTTCTGATTCACCCTCCAGACTTCACCTTCTCCTTCTCCTTCTTCTGCTTCTTCTGATTCACCCTCCAGACTTCTCCTTCTCCTTCTCCTTCTTCTGCTTCTTCTGATTCACCCTCCAGACTTCACCTTCTCCTTCTCTTTCTTCTGCTTCTTCTGATTCACCCTCCAGACTTCACCTTCTCCTTCTCCTTCTTCTGATTCTTCTGATTCACCCTCCAGACTTCACCTTCTCCTTCTCCTTCTTCTGCTTCTTCTGATTCACCCTCCTGACTTCACCTTCTCCTTCTCCTTCTTCTGCTTCTTCTGATTCACCCTCCAGACTTCACCTTCTCCTTCTCCTTCTTCTACTTCTTCTGATTCACCCTCCAGACTTCACCTTCTCCATCTCCTTCTTCTGCTTCTTCTGATTCACCCTCCAGACTTCACCTTCTCCTTCTCCTTCGTCTACTTCTCCTGATTCACCCTCCAGACTACACCTTCTCCTTCTCCTTCTTCTACTTCTTCTGATTCACCCTCCAGACTTCACCTTCTCCTTCTCCTTCTTCTGTTTCTTCTGATTCACCCTCCAGACTTCACCTTCTCCTTCTCCTTCTTCTACTACTTCTGATTCACCCTCCAGACTTCACCTTCTCCTTCTCCTTTTTCTACTTCTTCTGATTCAACCTCCAGACTTCATCTTCTCCTTCTCCTTCTCCTGCTTCTTCTGATTCACCCTCCAGACTTCACCTTCTCCTTCTCCTTCTTCTGCTTCTTCTGATTCACCCTCCAGACTTCACCTTCTCCTTCTCCTTCTTCTACTTCTTCTGATTCACCCTCCAGACTTCACCTTCTCCTTCTCCTTCTTCTACTTCTTCTGATTCACCCTCCAGTCTTCACCTTCTCCTTCTCCTTCTTCTGTTTCTTCTGCTTCACCCTCCAGACTTCACCTTCTCCTTCTCTTTCTGCTGCTTCTTCTGATTCACCCTCCAGACTTCACCTTCTCCTTCTCCTTCTTCTGATTCTTCTGATTCACCCTCCAGACTTCACCTTCTCCTTCTCCTTCTTCTGCTTCTTCTGATTCACCCTCCTGACTTCACCTTCTCCTTCTCCTTCTTCTACTTCTTCTGATTCACCCACCTGACTTCACCTTCTCCTTCTCCTTCTTCTACTTCTTCTGCTTCACCCTCCAGCCTTCACCTTCTCCTTCTCCTTCTTCTACTTCTTCTGATTCACCCTCCAGACTTCACCTTCTCCTTCTCCTTCTTCTGCTTCTTCTGATTCACCCTCCAGACTTCACCTTCTCCATCTCCTTCTTCTGCTTCTTCTGATTCACCCTCCAGACTTCACCTTCTCCTTCTCCTTCGTCTACTTCTGCTGATTCACCCTCCAGACTTCACCTTCTCCTTCTCCTTCTTCTGCTTCTTCTGATTCACCCTCCAGACTTCACCTTCTCCTTCTCCTTCTTCTGATTCACCCTCCAGACTTCACCTTCTCCTTCTCCTTCTTCTACTTCTTCTGCTTCACCCTCCAGACTTCACCTTCTCCTTCTCCTTCTTCTACTTCTTCTGATTCACCCTCCAGACATCACCTTCTCCTTCTCCTTCTTCTACTTCTTCTGATTCACCCTCCAGAGTTCACCTTCTCCTTCTCCTTCTTCTACTTCTTCTGATTCACCCTCCAGACTTCACCTTCTCCTTCTCCTTCTTCTGCTTCTTCTGTTTCACCCTCCAGACTTCACCTTCTCCTTCTCCTTATTCTGCTTCTTCTGAATCACCCTCCAGACTTCACCTTCTCCTTCTCCTTCTTCTGCTTCTTCTGATTCACCCTCCAGACTTCACCTTCTCCTTCTCCTTCTTCTGCTTCTTCTGATTCACCCTCCAGACTTCACCTTCTCCTTCTCCTTCTTCTACTTCTTCTGATTCACCCTCCAGACTTCACCTTCTCCATCTCCTTCTTCTGCTGCTTCTGATTCACCCTCCAGACTTCACCTTCTCCTTCTCCTTCGTCTACTTCTTCTGATTCACCCTCCAGACTTCACCTTCTCCTTCTCCTTCTTCTGCTTCTTCTGATTCACCCTCCAGACTTCTCCTTCTCCTTCTCCTTCTTCTACTTCTTCTGATTCACCCTCCAGACTTCACCTTCTCCTTCTCTTTCTTCTGCTTCTTCTGATTCACCCTCCAGACTTCACCTTCTCCTTCTCCTTCTTCTGATTCTTCTGATTCACCCTCCAGACTTCACCTTCTCCTTCTCCTTCTTCTGCTTCTTCTGATTCACCCTCCTGACTTCACCTTCTCCTTCTCCTTCTTCTACATCTTCTGATTCACCCTCCTGACTTCACCTTCTCCTTCTCCTTCTTCTACTTCTTCTGCTTCACCCTCCAGACTTCAGCTTCTCCTTCTCCTTCTTCTACTTCTTCTGATTCACCCTCCAGACTTCACCTTCTCCTTCTCCTTCTTCTACTTCTTCTGATTCAGCCTCCAGACTTCACCTTCTCCTTCTCCTTCTTCTACTTCTTCTGATTCACCCTCCAGACTTCACCTTCTCCTTCTCCTTCTTCTGCTTCTTCTGATTCACCCTCCAGACTTCACCTTCTCCTTCTCCTTATTCTGCTTCTTCTGAATCACCCTCCAGACTTCACCTTCTCCTTCTCCTTCTTCTGCTTCTTCTGATTCACCCTCCAGACTTCACCTTCTCCTTCTCCTTCTTCTGCTTCTTCTGATTCACCCTCCAGACTTCAACTTCTCCTTCTCCTTCTTCTACTTCTTCTGATTCACCCTCCAGACTTCACCTTCTCCATCTCCTTCTTCTGCTTCTTCTGATTCACCCTCCAGACTTCACCTTCTCCTTCTCCTTCGTCTACTTCTTCTGATTCACCCTCCAGACTACACCTTCTCCTTCTCCTTCTTCTACTTCTTCTGATTCACCCTCCAGACTTCACCTTCTCCTTCTCCTTCTTCTGTTTCTTCTGATTCACCCTCCAGACTTCACCTTCTCCTTCTCCTTCTTCTACTACTTCTGATTCACCCTCCAGACTTCACCTTCTCCTTCTCCTTCTTCTACTTCTTCTGATTCAACCTCCAGACTTCATCTTCTCCTTCTCCTTCTTCTGCTTCTTCTGATTCACCCTCCAGACTTCACCTTCTCCTTCTCCTTCTTCTGCTTCTTCTGATTCACCCTCCAGACTTCACCTTCTCCTTCTCCTTCTTCTACTTCTTCTGATTCACCCTCCAGACTTCACCTTCTCCTTCTCCTTCTTCTACTTCTTCTGATTCACCCTCCAGTCTTCACCTTCTCCTTCTCCTTCTTCTGTTTCTTCTGCTTCACCCTCCAGACTTCACCTTCTCCTTCTCTTTCTGCTGCTTCTTCTGATTCACCCTCCAGACTTCACCTTCTCCTTCTCCTTCTTCTGATTCTTCTGATTCACCCTCCAGACTTCACCTTCTCCTTCTCCTTCTTCTGCTTCTTCTGATTCACCCTCCTGACTTCACCTTCTCCTTCTCCTTCTTCTACTTCTTCTGATTCACCCACCTGACTTCACCTTCTCCTTCTCCTTCTTCTACTTCTTCTGCTTCACCCTCCAGCCTTCACCTTCTCCTTCTCCTTCTTCTACTTCTTCTGATTCACCCTCCAGACTTCACCTTCTCCTTCTCCTTCTTCTGCTTCTTCTGATTCACCCTCCAGACTTCACCTTCTCCATCTCCTTCTTCTGCTTCTTCTGATTCACCCTCCAGACTTCACCTTCTCCTTCTCCTTCGTCTACTTCTTCTGATTCACCCTCCAGACTTCACCTTCTCCTTCTCCTTCTTCTGCTTCTTCTGATTCACCCTCCAGACTTCACCTTCTCCTTCTCCTTCTTCTGATTCACCCTCCAGACTTCACCTTCTCCTTCTCTTTCTTCTGCTTCTTCTGATTCACCCTCCAGACTTCACCTTCTCCTTCTCTTTCTTCTGATTCTTCTGATTCACCCTCCAGACTTCACCTTCTCCTTCTCCTTCTTCTGCTTCTTCTGATTCACCCTCCTGACTTCACCTTCTCCTTCTCCTTCTTCTACATCTTCTGATTCACCCTCCTGACTTCACCTTCTCCTTCTCCTTCTTCTACTTCTTCTGCTTCACCCTCCAGACTTCAGCTTCTCCTTCTCCTTCTTCTACTTCTTCTGATTCACCCTCCAGACTTCACCTTCTCCTTCTCCTTCTTCTACTTCTTCTGATTCACCCTCCAGACTTCACCTTCTCCTTCTCCTTCTTCTACTTCTTCTGATTCACCCTCCAGACTTCACCTTCTCCTTCTCCTTCTTCTGCTTCTTCTGATTCACCCTCCAGACTTCACCTTCTCCTTCTCCTTATTCTGCTTCTTCTGAATCACCATCCAGACTTCACCTTCTCCTTCTCCTTCTTCTGCTTCTTCTGATTCACCCTCCAGACTTCACCTTCTCCTTCTCCTTCTTCTGCTTCTTCTGATTCACCCTCCAGACTTCACCTTCTCCTTCTCCTTCTTCTACTTCTTCTGATTCACCCTCCAGACTTCACCTTCTCCATCTCCTTCTTCTGCTTCTTCTGATTCACCCTCCAGACTTCACCTTCTCCTTCTCCTTCGTCTACTTCTTCTGATTCACCCTCCAGACTACACCATCTCCTTCTCCTTCTTCTACTTCTTCTGATTCACCCTCCAGACTTCACCTTCTCCTTCTCCTTCTTCTGTTTCTTCTGATTCACCCTCCAGACTTCACCTTCTCCTTCTCCTTCTTCTACTACTTCTGATTCACCCTCCAGACTTCACCTTCTCCTTCTCCTTCTTCTACTTCTTCTGATTCACCCTCCAGACTTCATCTTCTCCTTCTCCTTCTTCTGCTTCTTCTGATTCACCCTCCAGACTTCACCTTCTCCTTCTCCTTCTTCTGCTTCATCTGATTCACCCTCCAGACTTCACCTTCTCCTTCTCCTTCTTCTACTTCTTCTGATTCACCCTCCAGACTTCACCTTCTCCTTCTCCTTCTTCTACTTCTTCTGATTCACCCTCCAGTCTTCACCTTCTCCTTCTCCTTCTTCTGTTTCTTCTGCTTCACCCTCCAGACTTCACCTTCTCCTTCTCTTTCTTCTGCTTCTTCTGATTCACCCTCCAGACTTCACCTTCTCCTTCTCCTTCTTCTGATTCTTCTGATTCACCCTCCAGACTTCACCTTCTCCTTCTCCTTCTTCTGCTTCTTCTGATTCACCCTCCTGACTTCACCTTCTCCTTCTCCTTCTTCTACTTCTTCTGATTCACCCACCTGACTTCACCTTCTCCTTCTCCTTCTTCTACTTCTTCTGCTTCACCCTCCAGACTTCACCTTCTCCTTCTCCTTCTTCTACTTCTTCTGATTCACCCTCCAAACTTCACCTTCTCCTTCTCCTTCTTCTGCTTCTTCTGATTCACCCTCCAGACTTCACCTTCTCCTTCTCCTTATTCTGCTTCTTCTGATTCACCCTCCAGACTTCACCTTCTCCTTCTCCTTATTCTGCTTCTTCTGATTCACCCTCCAGACTTTACCTTCTCCTTCTCCTTCCTCTGCTTCTTCTGATTCACCCTGCAGACTTCACCTTCTCCTTCTCCTTCTTCTGATTCTTCTGATTCACCCTCCAGACTTCACCTTCTCCTTCTCCATCTTCTGCTTCTTCCGATTCACCCTCCTGACTTCACCTTCTCCTTCTCCTTCTTCTACTTCTTCTGATTCACCCTCCTGACTTCACCTTCTCCTTCTCCATCTTCTAATTCTTCTGCTTCACCCTCCAGACTTCAACTTCTCCTTCTCCTTCTTCTACTTCTTCTGATTCACCCTCCAGACTTCACCTTCTCCTTCTCCTTCTTCTGCTTCTTCTGATTCACCCTCCAGACTTCACCTTCTCCTTCTCCTTATTCTGCTTCTTCTGATTCACCCTCCAGACTTCACCTTCTCCATCTCCTTCTTCTGCTTCTTCTGATTCACCCTGCAGACTTCACCTTCTCCTTCTCCTTCTTCTGCTTCTTCTGATTCACCCTCCAGACTTCACCTTCTCCTTCTCCTTCTGCTGCTTCTTCTGATTCACCCTCCAGACTTCACCTTCTCCTTCTCCTTCTTCTACTTCTTCTGATTCACCCTCCAGACTTCACCTTCTCCTTCTCTTTCTTCTGCTTCTTCTGATTCACCCTCCAGACTTCACCTTCTCCTTCTCCTTCTTCTGATTCTTCTGATTCACCCTCCAGACTTCACCTTCTCCTTCTCCTTCTTCTGCTTCTTCTGCTTCACCGTCCTGACTTCACCTTCTCCTTCTCCTTCTTCTACTTCTTCTGCTTCATCCCCCTGACATCACCTGCTCCTTCTCCTTCTTCTGCTTCTTCTGATTCACCCTCCTAACTTCACCTTCTCCTTCTCCTTCTTCTGCTTCTTCTGATTCACCCTCCTGACTTCACCTTCTCCTTCTCCTTCTTCTGCTTCTTCTGATTCACCCTCCAGACTTCACCTTCTCCTTCTCCTTCTTCTGCTTCTTCTGATTCACCCTCCAGACTTCAACTTCTCCTTCTCCTTCTTCTGCTTCTTCTGATTCACCCTCCAGACTACACCTTCTCCTTCTCCTTCTTCTACTTCTTCTGATTCACCCTCCGGACTTCACCTTCTCCTTCTCCTTCTTCTGTTTCTTCTGATTCACCCTCCAGACTTCACCTTCTCCTTCTCCTTCTTCTGCTTCTTCTGATTCACCCTCCAGACTTCACCTACTCCTTCTCCTTCTTCTGCTTCTTCTGATTCACCCTCCAGTCCTCACCTTCTTCTTCTCCTTCTTCTACTTCTTCTGATTCACCCTCCAGACTTCATCTTCTCCTTCTCCTTCTTCTGCTTCTTCTGATTCACCCTCCAGACTTCACCTTCTCCTTCTCCTTCTTCTGCTTCTTCTGATTCACCCTCCAGACTTAACCTTCTCCTTCTCCTTCTTCTACTTCTTCTGATTCACCCTCCAGACTTCACCTTCTCCTTCTCCTTCTTCTACTTCTTCTGATTCACCCTCCAGTCTTCACCTTCTCCTTCTCCTTCTTCTGTTTCTTCTGCTTCACCCTCCAGACTTCACCTTCTCCTTCTCTTTCTTCTGCTTCTTCTGATTCACCCTCCAGACTTCACCTTCTCCTTCTCCTTCTTCTGATTCTTCTGATTCACCCTACAGACTTCACCTTCTCCTTCTCCTTCTTCTGCTTCTTCTGATTCACCCTCCTGATTTCACCTTCTCCTTCTCCTTCTTCTACTTCTTCTGATTCACCCTCCTGACTTCACCTTCTCCTTCTCCTTCTTCTGCTTCACCCTCCAGACTTCACCTTCTCCTTCTCCTTCTTCTACTTCTTCTGATTCACCCTCCAGACTTCACCTTCTCCTTCTCCTTCTTCTGCTTCTTCTGATTCACCCTCCAGACTTCACCTTCTCCTTCTCCTTATTCTGCTTCTTCTCATTCACCCTCCAGACTTCACCTTCTCCTTCTCCTTCTTCTGCTTCTTCTGATTCACCCTCCAGACTTCACCTTCTCCTTCTACTTCTTCTGCTTCTTCTGATTCACCCTCCAGACTTCACCTTCTCCTTCTCCTTCCTCTGCTTCTTCTGATTCACCCTCCAGACTTCACCTTCTCCTTCTCCTTCTTCTACTTCTTCTGATTCACCCTCCAGACTTCACCATCTCCTTCTCTTTCTTCTGCTTCTTCTGATTCACCCTCCAGACTTCACATTCTCCTTCTCCTTCTTCTGATTCTTCTGATTCACCCTCCAGACTTCACCTTCTCCTTCTCCTTCTTCTGCTTCTTCTGATTCACCCTCCTGACTTCACCTTCTCCTTCTCCTTCTTCTACTTCTTCTGATTCACCCTCCTGACTTCACATTCTCCTTCTCCTTCTTCTACTTCTTCTGCTTCACCCTCCAGACTTCACCTTCTCCTTCTCCTTCTTCTACTTCTTCTGATTCAACCTCCAGACTTCACCTTCTCCTTCTCCTTCTTCTACTTCTTCTGATTCACCCTCCAGACTTCACCTTCTCCTTCTCCTTCTTCTACTTCTTCTGATTCACCCTCCAGACTTCACCTTCTCCTTCTCCTTCTTCTGCTTCTTCTGATTCACCCTCCAGACTTCACCTTCTCCTTATTCTGCTTCTTCTGATTCACCCTCCAGACTTCTCCTTCTCCTTCTCCTTCTTCTGCTTCTTCTGCTTCACCCTCCAGACTTCACCTTCTCCTTCTCCTTCTTCTGCTTCTTCTGATTCACCCTCCAGACTTCACCTTCTCCTTCTCCTTCTTCTACTTCTTCTGATTCACCCTCCAGACTTCACCTTCTCCATCTCCTTCTTCTGCTTCTTCTGATTCACCCTCCGGACTTCACCTTCTCCTTCTCCTTCGTCTACTTCTTCTGATTCACCCTCCAGACTACACCTTCTCCTTCTCCTTCTTCTACTTCTTCTGATTCACCCTCCAGACTTCACCTTCTCCTTCTCCTTCTTCTGTTTCTTCTGATTCACCTTCCAGACTTCACCTTCTCCTTCTCCTTCTTCTACTACTTCTGATTCACCCTCCAGACTTCACCTTCTCCTTCTCCTTCTTCTACTTCTTCTGATTCACCCTCCAGACTTCATCTTCTCCTTCTCCTTCTTCTGCTTCTTCTGATTCACCCTCCAGACTTCACCTTCTCCTTCTCCTTCTTCTGCTTCTTCTGATTCACCCTCCAGACTTCACCTTCTCCTTCTCCTTCTTCTACTTCTTCTGATTCACCCTCCAGACTTCACCTTCTCCTTCTCCTTCTTCTACTTCTTCTGATTCACCCTCCAGTCTTCACCTTCTCCTTCTCCTTCTTCTGTTTCTTCTGCTTCACCCTCCAGACTTCACCTTCTCCTTCTCTTTCTTCTGTTTCTTCTGCTTCACCCTCCAGACTTCACCTTCTCCTTCTCCTTCTTCTGCTTCTTCTGATTCACCCTCCAGACTTCACCTACTCCTTCTCCTTCTTCTGCTTCTTCTGATTCACCCTCCAGTCCTCACCTTCTTCTTCTCCTTCTTCTACTTCTTCTGATTCACCCTCCAGACTTCATCTTCTCCTTCTCCTTCTTCTGCTTCTTCTGATTCACCCTCCAGACTTCACCTTCTCCTTCTCCTTCTTCTGCTTCTTCTGATTCACCCTCCAGACTTCACCTTCTCCTTCTCCTTCTTCTACTTCTACTGATTCACCCTCCAGACTTCACCTTCTCCTTCTCCTTCTTCTACTTCTTCTGATTCACCCTCCAGTCTTCACCTTCTCCTTCTCCTTCTTCTGTTTCTTCTGCTTCACCCGCCAGACTTCACCTTCTCCTTCTCTTTCTTCTGCTTCTTCTGATTCACCCTCCAGACTTCACCTTCTCCTTCTCCTTCTTCTGATTCTTCTGATTCACCCTACAGACTTCACCTTCTCCTTCTCCTTCTTCTGCTTCTTCTGATTCACCCTCCTGATTTCACCTTCTCCTGCTCCTTCTTCTACTTCTTCTGATTCACCCTCCTGACTTCACCTTCTCCTTCTCCTTCTTCTGCTTCACCCTCCAGACTTCACCTTCTCCTTCTCCTTCTTCTACTTCTTCTGATTCACCCTCCAGACTTCACCTTCTCCTTCTCCTTCTTCTGCTTCTTCTGATTCACCCTCCAGACTTCACCTTCTCCTTCTCCTTATTCTGCTTCTTCTCATTCACCCTCCAGACTTCACCTTCTCCTTCTCCTTCTTCTGCTTCTTCTGATTCACCCTCCAGACTTCACCTTCTCCTTCTATTTCTTCTGCTTCTTCTGATTCACCCTCCAGACTTCACCTTCTCCTTCTCCTTCCTCTGCTTCTTCTGATTCACCCTCCAGACTTCACCTTCTCCTTCTCCTTCTTCTACTTCTTCTGATTCACCCTCCAGTCTTCACCATCTCCTTCTCTTTCTTCTGCTTCTTCTGATTCACCCTCCAGACTTCACATTCTCCTTCTCCTTCTTCTGATTCTTCTGATTCACCATCCAGACTTCACCTTCTCCTTCTCCTTCTTCTGCTTCTTCTGATTCACCCTCCTAACTTCACCTTCTCCTTCTTCTACTTCTTCTGATTCACCCTCCTGACTTCACATTCTCCTTCTCCTTCTTCTACTTCTTCTGCTTCACCCTCCAGACTTCACCTTCTCCTTCTCCTTCTTCTACTTCTTCTTATTCAACCTCCAGACTTCACCTTCTCCTTCTCCTTCTTCTACTTCTTCTGATTCACCCTCCAGACTTCACCTTCTCCTTCTCCTTCTTCTACTTCTTCTGATTCACCCTCCAGACTTCACCTTCCCCTTCTCCTTCTTCTGCTTCTTCTGATTCACCCTCCAGACTTCACCTTCTCCTTCTCCTTATTCTGCTTCTTCTGATTCACCCTCCAGACTTCTCCTTCTCCTTCTCCTTCTTCTGCTTCTTCTGCTTCACCCTCCAGACTTCACCTTCTCCTTCTCCTTCTTCTTCTGATTCACCCTCCAGACTTCACTTTCTCCTTCTCCTTCTTCTACTTCTTCTGATTCACCCTCCAGACTTCACCTTCTCCATCTCCTTCTTCTGCTTCTTCTGATTCACCCTCCAGACTTCACCTTCTCCTTCTCCTTCGTCTACTTCTTCTGATTCACCCTCCAGACTACACCTTCTCCTTCTCCTTCTTCTACTTCTTCTGATTCACCCTCCAGACTTCACCTTCTCCTTCTCCTTCTTCTGTTTCTTCTGATTCACCGTCCAGACTTCACCTTCTCCTTCTCCTTCTTCTACTACTTCTGATTCACCCTCCAGACTTCACCTTCTCCTTCTCCTTCTTCTACTTCTTCTGATTCACCCTCCAGACTTCATCTTCTCCTTCTCCTTCTTCTGCTTCTTCTGATTCACCCTCCAGACTTCACCTTCTCCTTCTCCTTCTTCTGCTTCTTCTGATTCACCCTCCAGACTTCACCTTCTCCTTCTCCTTCTTCTACTTCTTCTGATTCACCCTCCAGACTTCACCTTCTCCTTCTCCTTCTTCCACTTCTTCTGATTCACCCTCCAGTCTTCACCTTCTCATTCTCCTTCTTCTCTTTCTTCTGCTTCACCCTCCAGACTTCACCTTCTCCTTCTCCTTCTTCTGATTCTTCTGATTCACCTTCCAGACTTCACCTTCTCCTTCTCCTTCTTCTGCTTCTTCTGATTCACCCTCCTGACTTCACCTTCTCCTTCTCCTTCTTCTACTTCTTCTGATTCACCCTCCTGACTTCACCTTCTCCTTCTCCTTCTTCTACTTCTTCTGCTTCACCCTCCAGACTTCACCTTCTCCTTCTCCTTCTTCTACTTCTTCTGATTCACCCTCCAGACTTCATCTTCTCCTTCTCCTTATTCTGCTTCTTCTGATTCACCCTCCAGACTTCACCTTCTCCTTCTCCTTATTCTGCTTCTTCTGATTCACCCTCCAGACTTCACCTTCTCCTTCTCCTGATTCTGCTTCTTCTGATTCACCCTCCAGACTTCACCTTCTCCTTCTCCTTCTTCTGCTTCTTCTGATTCACCCTCCTGACTTCACCTTCTCCTTCTCCTTCTTCTACTTCTTCTGATTCACCCTCCTGACTTCACCTTCTCCTTCTCCTTCTTCTACTTCTTCTGCTTCACCCTCCAGACTTCACCTTCTCCTTCTCCTTCTTCTACATCTTCTGATTCACCCTCCAGACTTCACCTTCTCCTTCTCCTTCTTCTGCTTCTTCTGATTCACCCTCCATACTTCACCTTCACTTCTCCTTATTCTGCTTCTTCTGAGTCACCCTCCAGACTTCAACTTCTCCTTCTCCTTCTTCTGCTTCTTCTGATTCACCCTCCAGACTTCACCTTCTCCTTCTCCTTCTTCTGCTTCTTCTGATTCACCCTCCAGACTTCACCTTCTCCTTCTCCTTCTTCTGCTTCTTCTGATTCACCCTCCAGACTTCACCTTCTCCTTCTCCTTCTTCTACTTCTTCTGATTCACCCTCCAGACTTCACCTTCTCCTTCTCTTTCTTCCGCTTCTTCTGATTCACCCTCCAGATTTCATCTTCTCCTTCTCCTTCTTCTGCTTCTTCTGATTCACCCTCCAGACTTCACCTTCTCCTTCTCCTTCTTCTGCTTCTTCTGATTCACCCTCCAGACTTCACCTTCTCCTTCTCCTTCTTCTGCTTCTTCTGATTCACCCTCCAGACTTCACCTTCTCCTTCTCCTTCTTCTACTTCTTCTGATTCACCCTCCAGACCTCACCTTCTCCTTCTCCTTCTTCTACTTCTTCTGATTCACCCTCCAGATTTCATCTTCTCCTTCTCCTTCTTCTGCTTCTTCTGATTCACCCTCCAGACTTCACCTTCTCCTTCTCCTTCTTCTGCTTCTTCTGATTCACCCTCCTGACTTCACCTTCTCCTTCTCCTTCTTCTACTTCTTCTGCTTCACCCTCCAGACTTCACCTTCTCCTTCTCCTTCTTCTACTTCTTCTGATTCACCCTCCAGACTTGACCTTCTCCTTCTCCTTCTTCTACTTCTTCTGATTCACCCTCCAGACTTCACCTTCTCCTTCTCCTTCTTCTGCTTCTTCTGCTTCACCGTCCTGACTTCACCTTCTCCTTCTCCTTCTTCTACTTCTTCTGCTTCATCCCCCTGACATCAACTGCTCCTTCTCCTTCTTCTGCTTCTTCTGATTCACCCTCCTAACTTCACCTTCTCCTTCTCCTTCGTCTGCTTCTTCTGATTCACCCTCCTGACTTCACCTTCTCCTTCTCCTTCTTCTGCTTCTTCTGATTCACCCTCCAGACTTCACCTTCTCCTTCTCTTTCTTCTGCTTCTTCTGATTCACCCTCCAGACTTCACCTTCTCCTTCTCCTTCTTTTGATTCTTCTGATTCACCCTCCAGACTTCACCTTCTCCTTCTCCTTCTTCTGCTTCTTCTGATTCACCCTCCTGACTTCACCTTCTCCTTCTCCTTCTTCTACTTCTTCTGATTCACCCTCCTGACTTCACCTTCTCCTTCTCCTTCTTCTACTTCTACTGCTTCACCCTCCAGACTTCACCTTCTCCTTCTCCTTCTTCTACTTCTTCTGATTCACCCTCCAGACTTGACCTTCTCCTTCTCCTTCTTCTACTTATTCTGATTCACCCTCCAGACTTCACCTTCTCCTTCTCCTTCTTCTGCTTCTTCTGCTTCACCGTCCTGACTTCACCTTCTCCTTCTCCTTCTTCTACTTCTTCTGCTTCATCCCGCTGACATCACCTGCTCCTTCTCCTTCTTCTGCTTCTTCTGATTCACCCTCCTAACTTCACCTTCTCCTTCTCCTTCTTCTGCTTCTTCTGATTCACCCTCCTGACTTCACCTTCTCCTTCTCCTTCTTCTGCTTCTTCTGATTCACCCTCCAGACTTCACCTTCTCCTTCTCCTTCTTCTGCTTCTTCTGATTCACCCTCCAGACTTCACCTTCTCCTTCTCCTTCTTCTGATTCTTCTGATTCACCCTCCAGACTTCACCTTCTCCTTCTCCTTGTTCTGCTTCTTCTGATTCACCCTCCTGACCTCACCTTCTCCTTCTCCTTCTTCTACTTCTTCTGATTCACCCTCCTGACTTCACCTTCTCCTTCTCCTTCTTCTACTTCTTCTGCTTCACCCTCCAGACTTCACCTTCTCCTTCTCCTTTTTCTGCTTCTTCTGATTCTCCCTCCAGACTTCTCCTTCTCCTTCTCCTTCTTCTGCTTCTTCTGATTCACCCTCCAGACTTCACCTTCTCCTTCTCCTTCTTCTGCTTCTTCTGATTCACCCTCCAGACTTCACCTTCTCCTTCTCCTTCTTCTACTTCTTCTGATTCACCCTCCAGACTTCACCTTCTCCATTTCCTTCTTCTGCTTCTTCTGATTCACCCTCCAGACTTCACCTTCTCCTTCTCCTTCGTCTACTTCTTCTGATTGACCTTCCAGACTACACCTTCTCCTTCTCCTTCTTCTACTTCTTCTGATTCACCCTCCTGACTTCACCTTCTCCTTCTCCTTCTTCTACTTCTTCTGCTTCACCCTCCAGACTTCACCTTCTCCTTCTCCTTCTTCTACTTCTTCTGATTCACCCTCCAGACTTCATCTTCTCCTTCTCCTTCTTCTGCTTCTTCTGATTCACCCTCCAGACTTCACCTTCTTCTTCTCCTTATTCTGCTTCTTCTGATTCACCCTCCAGACTTCACCTTCTCCTTCTCCTTATTCTGCTTCTTCTGATTCACCCTCCAGACTTCACCTTCTCCTTCTCCTGATTCTGCTTCTTCTGATTCACCCTCCAGACTTCACCTTCTCCTTCTCCTTCTTCTACTTCTTCTGCTTCACCCTCCAGACTTCACCATCTCCTTCTCCTTCTTCTGCTTCTTCTGATTCACCCTCCATACTTCACCTTCACTTCTCCTTATTCTGCTTCTTCTGATTCACCCTCCAGACTTCAACTTCTCCTTCTCCTTCTTCTGCTTCTTCTGATTCACCCTCCAGACTTCACCTTCTCCTTCTCCTTCTTCTGCTTCTTCTGATTCACCTCCAGACTTCACCTTCTCCTTCTCCTTTTTCTGCTTCTACTGATTCACCCTCCAGACTTCACCTTCTCCTTCTCCTTCTTCTACTTCTTCTGATTCACCCTCCAGACTTCACCTTCTCCTTCTCTTTCTTCTGCTTCTTCTGATTCACCCTCCAGATTTCATCTTCTCCTTCTCCTTCTTCTGCTTCTTCTGATTCACCCTCCAGACTTCACCTTCTCCTTCTCCTTCTTCTGCTTCTTCTGATTCACCCTCCAGACTTCACCATCTCCTTCTCCTTCTTCTGCTTCTTCTGATTCACCCTCCAGACTTCACCTTCTCCTTCTCCTTCTTCTACTTCTTCTGATTCACCCTCAAGACCTCATCTTCTCCTTCTCCTTCTTCTACTTCTTCTGATTCACCCTCCAGATTTGATCTTCTCCTTCTCCTTCTTCTGCTTCTTCTGATTCACCGTCCAGACTTCACCTTCTCCTTCTCCTTCTTCTGCTTCTTCTGATTCACCCTCCTGACTTCACCTTCTCCTTCTCCTTCTTCTACTTCTTCTGCTTCACCCTCCAGACATCACCTTCTCCTTCTCCTTCTTCTACTTCTTCTGATTCACCCTCCAGACTTGACCTTCTCCTTCTCCTTCTTCTACTTCTTCTGATTCACCCTCCAGACTTCACCTTCTCCTTCTCCTTCTTCTGCTTCTTCTGCTTCACCGTCCTGAGTTCACCTTCTCCTTCTCCTTCTTCTACTTCTTCTGCTTCATCCCCCTGACATCACCTGCTCCTTCTCCTTCTTCTGCTTCTTCTGATTCACCCTCCTAACTTCACCTTCTCCTTCTACTTCTTCTGCTTCTTCTGATTCACCCTCCTGACTTCACCTTCTCCTTCTCCTTCTTCTGCTTCTTCTGATTCACCCTCCTGACTTCACCTTCTCCTTCTCCTTCTTCTACTTCTTCTGATTCACCCTCCTGACTTCACCTTCTCCTTCTCCTTCTTCTACTTCTTCTGCTTCACCCTCCAGACTTCACCTTCTCCTTCTCCTTCTTCTACTTCTTCTGATTCACGCTACAGACTTGACCTTCTCCTTCTCCTTCTTCTACTTATTCTGATTCACCCTCCAGACTTCACCTTCTCCTTCTCCTTCTTCTGCTTCTTCTGCTTCACCGTCCTGACTTCACCTTCTCCTTCTCCTTCTTCTACTTCTTCTGCTTCATCCCGCTGACATCACCTGCTCCTTCTCCTTCTTCTGCTTCTTCTGATTCACCCTCCTAACTTCACCTTCTCCTTCTCCTTCTTCTGCTTCTTCTGATTCACCCTACTGACTTCACCTTCTCCTTCTCCTTCTTCTGCTTCTTCTGATTCACCCTCCAGACTTCACCTTCTCCTTCTCCTTCTTCTGCTTCTTCTGATTCACCCTCCAGACTTCACCTTCTCCTTCTCCTTCTTCTGATTCTTCTGATTCACACTCCAGACTTCACCTTCTCCTTCTCCTTCTTCTGCTTCTTCTGATTCACCCTCCAGACCTCACCTTCTCCTTCTCCTTCGTCTACTTCTTCTGATTCACCCTCCTGACTTCACCTTCTCCTTCTCCTTCTTCTACTTCTTCTGCTTCACCCTCCAGACTTCACCTTCTCCTTCTCCTTCTTCTGCTTCTTCTGATTCACCCTCCAGACTTCACCTTCTCCTTCTCCTTCTTCTGCTTCTTCTGATTCACCCTCCAGACTTCACCTTCTCCTTCTCCTTCTTCTACTTCTTCTGATTCACCCTCAAGACTTCACCTTCTCCATTTCCTTCTTCTGCTTCTTCTGATTCACCCTCCAGACTTCACCTTCTCCTTCTCCTTCGTCTACTTCTTCTGATTGACCCTCCAGACTACACCTTCTCCTTCTCCTTCTTCTACTTCTTCTGATTCACCCTCCAGACTTCACCTTCTCCTTCTCCTTCTTCTGTTTCTTCTGATTCACCGTCCAGACTTCACCTTCTCCTTCTCCTTCTTCTACTACTTCTGATTCACCCTCCAGACTTCACCTTCTCCTTCTCCTTCTTCTACTTCTTCTGATTCACCCTCCAGTCTTCACCTTCTCCTTCTCCTTCTTCTGTTTCTTCTGCTTCACCCTCCAGACTTCACCTTCTCCTTCTCTTTCTTCTGCTTCTTCTGATTCACCCTCCAGACTTCACCTTCTCCTTCTCCTTCTTCTGATTCTTCTGATTCACCCTCCAGACTTCACCTTCTTCTTCTCCTTCTTCTGCTTCTTCTGATTCACCCTCCTGACTTCACCTTCTCCTTCTCCTTCTTCTACTTCTTCTGCTTCACCCTCCAGACTTCACCTTCTCCTTCTCCTTCTTCTACTTCTTCTGATTCACCCTCCAGACTTCATCTTCTCCTTCTCCTTCTTCTGCTTCTTCTGATTCACCCTCCAGACTTCACCTTCTCCTTCTCCTTATTCTGCTTCTTCTGATTCACCCTCCAGACTTCACCTTCTCCTTCTCCTTATTCTGCTTCTTCTGATTCACCCTCCAGACTTCACCTTCTCCTTCTCCTTCCTCTGCTTCTTCTGATTCACCCTCCAGACTTCACCTTCTCCTTCTCCTTCTTCTGATTCTTCTGATTCACCCTCCAGACTTCACCTTCTCCTTCTCCTTCTTCTGCTTCTTCTGATTCACCCTCCTGACTTCACCTTCTCCTTCTCCTTCTTCTACTTCTTCTGATTCACCCTCCTGACTTCATCGTCTCCTTCTCCTTCTTCTACTTCTTCTGCTTCACCCTCCAGACTTCACCTTCTCCTTCTCCTTCTTCTACTTCTTCTGATTCACCCTCCAGACTTCACCTTCTCCTTCTCCTTCTTCTGCTTCTTCTGATTCACCCTCCAGACTTCACCTTCTCCTTATCCTTATTCTGGTTCTTCTGATTCAACCTCCAGACTTTACCTTCTCCTTCTCCTTCTTCTGCTTCTGCTGATTCACACCCCAGACTTCACCTTCTCCTTCTCCTTCTTCTACTTCTTCTGATTCACCCTCCAGACTTCACCTTCTCCTTCTCTTTCTTCTGCTTCATCTGATTCACCCTCCAGACTTCACCTTCTCCTTCTCCTTCTTCTGATTCTTCTGATTCACCCTCCAGACTTCACCTTCTTCTTCTCCTTCTTCTGCTTCTTCTGATTCACCCTCCTGACTTCACCTTCTCCTTCTCCTTCTTCTACTTCTTCTGATTCACCCTCCTGACTTCACCTTCTCCTTCTCCTTCTTCTACTTCTTCTGCTTCACCCTCCAGACTTCACCTTCTCCTTCTCCTTCTTCTACTTCTTCTGATTCACCCTCCAGACTTGACCTTCTCCTTCTCCTTCTTCTACTTCTTCTGATTCACCCTCCAGACTTCACCTTCTCCTTCTCCTTCTTCTGCTTCTTCTGCTTCACCGTCCTGACTTCACCTTCTCCTTCTCCTTCTTCTACTTCTTCTGCTTCATCCCCCTGACATCACCTGCTCCTTCTCCTTCTTCTGCTTCTTCTGATTCACCCTCCTAACTTCACCTTCTCCTTCTCCTTCTTCTGCTTCTTCTGATTCACCCTCCTGACTTCACCTTCTCCTTCTCCTTCTTCTGCTTCTTCTGATTCACCCTCCAGACTTCACCTTCTCCTTCTCCTTCTTCTGCTTCTTCTGATTCACCCTCCAGACTTCACCTTCTCCTTCTCCTTCTTCTGCTTCTTCTGATTCACACTCCAGACCTCACCTTCTCCTTCTCCTTCTTCTACTTCTTCTGATTCACCCTCCAGACTTCATCTGTTCCTTCTCCTTCTTCTGCTTCTTCTGATTCACCCTCCAGACTTCACCTTCTCCTTCTCCTTCTTCTGCTTCTTCTGATTCACCCTCCAGACTTCACCTTCTCCTTCTCCTTCTTCTACTTCTTCTGATTCACCCTCCAGACTTCACCTTCTCCTTCTCCTTCTTCTACTTCTTCTGATTCACCCTCCAGTCTTCACCTTCTCCTTCTCCTTCTTCTGTTTCTTCTGCTTCACCCTCCAGACTTAACCTTCTCCTTCTCTTTCTTCTGCTTCTTCTGATTCACCCTCCAGACTTCACCTTCTCCTTCTCCTTCTTCTGATTCTTCTGATTCACCCTCCAGACGTCACCTTCTCCTTCTCCTTCTTCTGCTTCTTCTGATTCACCCTCCTGACTTCACCTTCTCCTTCTCCTTCTTCTACTTCTTCTGATTCACCCTCCTGACTTCACCTTCTCCTTCTCCTTCTTCTACTTCTTCTGCTTCACCCTGCAGACTTCACCTTCTCCTTCTCCTTCTTCTACTTCTTCTGATTCACCCTTCAGACTTCACCTTCTCCTTCTCCTTTTTCTGCTTCTTCTGATTCACCCTCCAGACTTCACCTTCTCCTTCTCCTTATTCTGCTTCTTCTGATTCACCCTCCAGACTTCACCTTCTCCTTCTCCTTCTTCTGCTTCTTCTGATTCACCCTCCAGACTTCACCTTCTCCTTCTCCTTTGTCTACTTCTTCTGATTCACCCTCCAGACAACACCTTCTCCTTCTCCTTCTTCTACTTCTTCTGATTCACCCTCCAGACTTCACCTTCTCCTTCTCCTTCTTCTGCTTCTTCTGATTCACCCTCCTGACTTCACCTTCTCCTTCTCCTTCTTCTACTTCTTCTGATTCACCCTCCTGACTTCAACTTCTCCTTCTCCTTCTTCTACTTCTTCTGCTTCACCCTCCAGACTTCACCTTCTCCTTCTCCTTCTTCTACTTCTTCTGATTCACCCTCCAGACTTGACCTTCTCCTTCTCCTTCTTCTACTTATTCTGATTCACCCTCCAGACTTCACATTCTCCTTCTCCTTCTTCTGCTTCTTCTGCTTCACCGTCCTGACTTCACCTTCTCCTTCTCCTTCTTCTACTTCTTCTGCTTCATCCCGCTGACATCACCTGCTCCTTCTCCTTCTTCTGCTTCTTCTGATTCACCCTCCTAACTTCACCTTCTCCTTCTCCGTCTTCTGCTTCTTCTGATTCACCCTCCTGACTTCAGCTTCTCCTTCTCCTTCTTCTGCTTCTTCTGATTCACCCTCCAGACTTCACCTTCTCCTTCTCCTTCTTCTGCTTCTTCTGATTCACCCTCCAGACTTCACCTTCTCCTTCTCCTTCTTCTGATTCTTCTGATTCACCCTCCAGACTTCACCTTCTCCTTCTCCTTCTTCTGCTTCTTCTGATTCACCCTCCTGACTTCACCTTCTCCTTCTCCTTCTTCTACATCTTCTGATTCACCCTCCTGACTTCACCTTCTCCTTCTCCTTCTTCTACTTCTTCTGCTTCACCCTCCAGACTTCACCTTCTCCTTCTCCTTCTTCTGCTTCTTCTGATTCACCCTCCAGACTTCTCCTTCTCCTTCTCCTTCTTCTGCTTCTTCTGATTCACTCTCCAGACTTCACCTTCTCCTTCTCCTTCTTCTGCTTCTTCTGATTCACCCTCCAGACTTCACCTTCTCCTTCTCCTTCTTCTACTTCTTCTGATTCACCCTCCAGACTTCACCTGCTCCATTTCCTTCTTCTGCTTCTTCTGATTCACCCTCCAGACTTCACCTTCTCCTTCTCCTTCGTCTACTTCTTCTGATTCACCCTCCAGACTACACCTTCTCCTTCTCCTTCTTCTACTTCTTCTGATTCACCCTCCAGACTTCATCTTCTCCTTCTCCTTCTTCTGCTTCTTCTGATTCACCCTCCAGAATTCACCTTCTCCTTCTCCTTCTTCTGCTTCTTCTGATTCACCCTCCAGACTTCACCTTCTCCTTCTCCTTCTTCTACTTCTTCTGATTCACCCTCCAGACTTCACCTTCTCCTTCTCCTTCTTCTACTTCTTCTGATTCACCCTCCAGTCTTCACCTTCTCCTTCTCCTTCTTCTGTTTCTTCTGCTTCACCCTCCAGACTTCACCTTCTCCTTCTCTTTCTTCTGCTTCTTCTGATTCACCCTCCAGACTTCACCTTCTCCTTCTCCTTCTTCTGATTCTTCTGATTCACCCTCCAGACTTCACCTTCTCCTTCTCCTTCTTCTGCTTCTTCTGATTCACCCTCCTGACTTCACCTTCTCCTTCTCCTTCTTCTACTTCTTCTGATTCACCCTCCTGACTTCACCTTCTCCTTCTCCTTCTTCTACTTCTTCTGCTTCACCCTCCAGACTTCACCTTCTCCTTCTCCTTCTTCTACTTCTTCTGCTTCACCCTCCAGACTTCATCTTCTCCTTCTCCTTCTTCTGCTTCTTCTGATTCACCCTCCAGACTTCACCTTCTCCTTCTCCTTATTCTGCTTCTTCTGATTCACCCTCCAGACTTCACCTTCTCCTTCTCCTTATTCTGCTTCTTCTGATTCACCCTCCAGACTTCACCTTCTCCTTCTCCTTCCTCTGCTTCTTCTGATTCACCCTCCAGACTTCACCTTCTCCTTCTCCTTCTTCTGATTCTTCTGATTCACCCTCCAGACTTCACCTTCTCCTTCTCCTTCTTCTGCTTCTTCTGATTCACCCTCCTGACTTCATCTTCTCCTTCTCCTTCTTCTACTTCTTCTGATTCACGCTCCTGACTTCACCTCCTCCTTCTCCTTCTTCTACTTCTTCTGCTTCACCCTCCAGACTTCACCTTCTCCTTCTCCTTCTTCTACTTCTTCTGATTCACCCTCCAGACTTCACCTTCTCCTTCTCCTTCTTCTGCTTCTTCTGATTCACGCTCCTGACTTCACCTTCTCCTTCTCCTTCTTCTACTTCTTCTGCTTCACCCTCCAGACTTCACCTTCTCCTTCTCCTTCTTCTACTTCTTCTGATTCACCCTCCAGACTACACCTTCTCCTTCTCCTTCTTCTACTTCTTCTGATTCACCCTCCAGACTTCACCTTCTCCTTCTCCTTCTTCTGTTTCTTCTGATTCACCGTCCAGACTTCAACTTCTCCTTCTCCTTCTTCTACTACTTCTGATTCACCCTCCAGACTTCACCTTCTCCTTCTCCTTCTTCTACTTCTTCTGATTCACCCTCCAGACTTCATCTTCTCCTTCTCCTTCTTCTGCTTCTTCTGATTCACCCTCCAGACTTCACCTTCTCCTTCTCCTTCTTCTGCTTCTTCTGATTCACCCTCCAGACTTCACCTTCTCCTTCTCCTTCTTCTACTTCTTCTGATTCACCCTCCAGACTTCACCTTCTCCTTCTCCTTCTTCTACTTCTTCTGATTCACCCTCCAGTCTTCACCTTCTCCTTCTCCTTCTTCTGTTTCTTCTGCTTCACCCTCCAGACTTCTCCTTCTCCTTCTCCTTCTTCTGCTTCTTCTGATTCACCCTCCTGACTTCACCTTCTCCTTCTCCTTCTTCTACTTCTTCTGATTCACCCTCCTGACTTCACCTTCTCCTTCTCCTTCTTCTACTTCTTCTGCTTCACCCTCCAGACTTCACCTTCTCCTTCTCCTTCTTCTACTTCTTCTGCTTCACCCTCCAGACTTTATCTTCTCCTTCTCCTTCTTCTGCTTCTTCTGATTCACCCTCCAGACTTCACCTTCTCCTTCTCCTTATTCTGCTTCTTCTGATTCACCCTCCAGACTTCACCTTCTCCTTCTCCTTATTCTGCTTCTTCTGATTCTCCCTCCAGACTTCACCTTCTCCTTCTCCTTCCTCTGCTTCTTCTGATTCACCCTCCAGACTTCACCTTCTCCTTCTCCTTCTTCTGATTCTTCTGATTCACCCTCCAGACTTCACCTTCTCCTTCTCCTTCTTCTGCTTCTTCTGATTCACCCTCCTGACTTCACCTTCTCCTTCTCCTTCTTCTACTTCTTCTGATTCACGCTCCTGACTTCACCTTCTCCTTCTCCTTCTTCTACTTCTTCTGCTTCACCCTCCAGACTTCACCTTCTCCTTCTCCTTCTTCTACTTCTTCTGATTCACCCTCCAGACTTCACCTTCTCCTTCTCCTTCTTCTACTTCTTCTGATTCACCCTCCAGACTTCACCTGCTCCATTTCCTTCTTCTGCTTCTTCTGATTCACCCTCCAGACTTCACCTTCTCCTTCTCCTTCGTCTACCTCTTCTGATTCACCCTCCAGACTACACCTTCTCCTTCTCCTTCTTCTACTTCTTCTGATTCACCCTCCAGACTTCACCTTCTCCTTCTCCTTCTTCCGTTTCTTCTGATTCACCGTCCAGACTTCACCTTCTCCTTCTCCTTCTTCTACTACTTCTGATTCACCCTCCAGACTTCACCTTCTCCTTCTCCTTCTTCTACTTCTTCTGATTCACCCTCCAGACTTCATCTTCTCCTTCTCCTTCTTCTGCTTCTTCTGATTCACCCTCCAGACTTCACCTTCTCCTTCTCCTTCTTCTGCTTCTTCTGATTCACCCTCCAGACTTCACCTTCTCCTTCTCCTTCTTCTACTTCTTCTGATTCACCGTCCAGACTTCACCTTCTCCTTCTCCTTCTTCTACTTCTTCTGATTCACCCTCCAGTCTTCACCTTCTCTTTCTCCTTCTTCTGTTTCTTCTGCTTCACCCTCCAGACTTCACCTTCTCCTTCTCCTTCTTCTGCTTCTTCTGATTCACCCTCCTGACTTCACCTTCTCCTTCTCCTTCTTCTACTTCTTCTGATTCACCCTCCTGACTTCACCTTCTCCTTCTCCTTCTTCTACTTCTTCTGCTTCACCCTCCAGACTTCACCTTCTCCTTCTCCTTCTTCTACTTCTTCTGCTTCACCCTCCAGACTTCATCTTCTCCTTCTCCTTCTTCTGCTTCTTCTGATTCACCCTCCAGACTTCACCTTCTCCTTCTCCTTATTCTGCTTCTTCTGATTCACCCTCCAGACTTCACCTTCTCCTTCTCCTTATTCTGCTTCTTCTGATTCACCCTCCAGACTTCACCTTCTCCTTCTCCTTCTTCCACTTCTTCTGCTTCACCCTCCAGACTTCACCTTCTCCTTCTCCTTCTTCTGCTTCTTCTGATTCACCCTCCAGACTTCAACTTCTCCTTCTCCTTCTTCTACTTCTTCTGCTTCACCCTCCAGACTTCACCTTCTCCTTCTCCTTCTTCTACTTCTTCTGCTTCACCCTCCAGACTTCATCTTCTCCTTCTCCTTCTTCTGCTTCTTCTGATTCACCCTCCAGACTTCACCTTCTCCTTCTCCTTATTCTGCTTCTTCTGATTCACCCTCCAGACTTCACCTTCTCCTTCTCCTTATTCTGCTTCTTCTGATTCACCCTCCAGACTTCACCTTCTCCTTCTCCTTCCTCTGCTTCTTCTGATTCACCCTCCAGACTTCACCTTCTCCTTCTCCTTCTTCTGATTCTTCTGATTCACCCTCCAGACTTCACCTTCTCCTTCTCCTTCTTCTGCTTCTTCTGATTCACCCTCCTGACTTCATCTTCTCCTTCTCCTTCTTCTACTTCTTCTGATTCACGCTCCTGACTTCACCTTCTCCTTCTCCTTCTTCTACTTCTTCTGCTTCACCCTCCAGACTTCACCTTCTCCTTCTCCTTCTTCTACTTCTTCTGATTCACCCTCCAGACTTCACCTTCTCCTTCTCCTTCTTCTGCTTCTTCTGATTCACGCTCCTGACTTCACCTTCTCCTTCTCCTTCTTCTACTTCTTCTGCTTCACCCTCCAGACTTCACCTTCTCCTTCTCCTTCTTCTACTTCTTCTGATTCACCCTCCAGACTACACCTTCTCCTTCTCCTTCTTCTACTTCTTCTGATTCACCCTCCAGACTTCACCTTCTCCTTCTCCTTCTTCTGTTTCTTCTGATTCACCGTCCAGACTTCAACTTCTCCTTCTCCTACTTCTACTACTTCTGATTCACCCTCCAGACTTCACCTTCTCCTTCTCCTTCTTCTACTTCTTCTGATTCACCCTCCAGACTTCATCTTCTCCTTCTCCTTCTTCTGCTTCTTCTGATTCACCCTCCAGACTTCACCTTCTCCTTCTCCTTCTTCTGCTTCTTCTGATTCACCCTCCAGACTTCACCTTCTCCTTCTCCTTCTTCTACTTCTTCTGATTCACCCTCCAGACTTCACCTTCTCCTTCTCCTTCTTCTACTTCTTCTGATTCACCCTCCAGTCTTCACCTTCTCCTTCTCCTTCTTCTGTTTCTTCTGCTTCACCCTCCAGACTTCTCCTTCTCCTTCTCCTTCTTCTGCTTCTTCTGATTCACCCTCCTGACTTCACCTTCTCCTTCTCCTTCTTCTACTTCTTCTGATTCACCCTCCAGTCTTCACCTTCTCCTTCTCCTTCTTCTGTTTCTTCTGCTTCACCCTCCAGACTTCTCCTTCTCCTTCTCCTTCTTCTGCTTCTTCTGATTCACCCTCCTGACTTCACCTTCTCCTTCTCCTTCTTCTACTTCTTCTGATTCACCCTCCTGACTTCACCTTCTCCTTCTCCTTCTTCTACTTCTTCTGATTCACCCTCCAGTCTTCACCTTCTCCTTCTCCTTCTTCTGTTTCTTCTGCTTCACCCTCCAGACTTCTCCTTCTCCTTCTCCTTCTTCTGCTTCTTCTGATTCACCCTCCTGACTTCACCTTCTCCTTCTCCTTCTTCTACTTCTTCTGATTCACCCTCCTGACTTCACCTTCTCCTTCTCCTTCTTCTACTTCTTCTGCTTCACCCTCCAGACTTCACCTTCTCCTTCTCCTTCTTCTACTTCTTCTGCTTCACCCTCCAGACTTTATCTTCTCCTTCTCCTTCTTCTGCTTCTTCTGATTCACCCTCCAGACTTCACCTTCTCCTTCTCCTTATTCTGCTTCTTCTGATTCACCCTCCAGACTTCACCTTCTCCTTCTCCTTATTCTGCTTCTTCTGATTCTCCCTCCAGACTTCACCTTCTCCTTCTCCTTCCTCTGCTTCTTCTGATTCACCCTCCAGACTTCACCTTCTCCTTCTCCTTCTTCTGATTCTTCTGATTCACCCTCCAGACTTCACCTTCTCCTTCTCCTTCTTCTGCTTCTTCTGATTCACCCTCCTGACTTCACCTTCTCCTTCTCCTTCTTCTACTTCTTCTGATTCACGCTCCTGACTTCACCTTCTCCTTCTCCTTCTTCTACTTCTTCTGCTTCACCCTCCAGACTTCACCTTCTCCTTCTCCTTCTTCTACTTCTTCTGATTCACCCTCCAGACTTCACCTTCTCCTTCTCCTTCTTCTACTTCTTCTGATTCACCCTCCAGACTTCACCTGCTCCATTTCCTTCTTCTGCTTCTTCTGATTCACCCTCCAGACTTCACCTTCTCCTTCTCCTTCGTCTACCTCTTCTGATTCACCCTCCAGACTACACCTTCTCCTTCTCCTTCTTCTACTTCTTCTGATTCACCCTCCAGACTTCACCTTCTCCTTCTCCTTCTTCCGTTTCTTCTGATTCACCGTCCAGACTTCACCTTCTCCTTCTCCTTCTTCTACTACTTCTGATTCACCCTCCAGACTTCACCTTCTCCTTCTCCTTCTTCTACTTCTTCTGATTCACCCTCCAGACTTCATCTTCTCCTTCTCCTTCTTCTGCTTCTTCTGATTCACCCTCCAGACTTCACCTTCTCCTTCTCCTTCTTCTGCTTCTTCTGATTCACCCTCCAGACTTCACCTTCTCCTTCTCCTTCTTCTACTTCTTCTGATTCACCGTCCAGACTTCACCTTCTCCTTCTCCTTCTTCTACTTCTTCTGATTCACCCTCCAGTCTTCACCTTCTCTTTCTCCTTCTTCTGTTTCTTCTGCTTCACCCTCCAGACTTCACCTTCTCCTTCTCCTTCTTCTGCTTCTTCTGATTCACCCTCCTGACTTCACCTTCTCCTTCTCCTTCTTCTACTTCTTCTGATTCACCCTCCTGACTTCACCTTCTCCTTCTCCTTCTTCTACTTCTTCTGCTTCACCCTCCAGACTTCACCTTCTCCTTCTCCTTCTTCTACTTCTTCTGCTTCACCCTCCAGACTTCATCTTCTCCTTCTCCTTCTTCTGCTTCTTCTGATTCACCCTCCAGACTTCACCTTCTCCTTCTCCTTATTCTGCTTCTTCTGATTCACCCTCCAGACTTCACCTTCTCCTTCTCCTTATTCTGCTTCTTCTGATTCACCCTCCAGACTTCACCTTCTCCTTCTCCTTCTTCCGCTTCTTCTGCTTCACCCTCCAGACTTCACCTTCTCCTTCTCCTTCTTCTGCTTCTTCTGATTCACCCTCCAGACTTCAACTTCTCCTTCTCCTTCTTCTACTTCTTCTGCTTCACCCTCCAGACTTCACCTTCTCCTTCTCCTTCTTCTACTTCTTCTGCTTCACCCTCCAGACTTCATCTTCTCCTTCTCCTTATTCTGCTTCTTCTGATTCTCCCTCCAGACTTCACCTTCTCCTTCTCCTTCCTCTGCTTCTTCTGATTCACCCTCCAGACTTCACCTTCTCCTTCTCCTTCTTCTGATTCTTCTGATTCACCCTCCAGACTTCACCTTCTCCTTCTCCTTCTTCTGCTTCTTCTGATTCACCCTCCTGACTTCACCTTCTCCTTCTCCTTCTTCTACTTCTTCTGATTCACGCTCCTGACTTCACCTTCTCCTTCTCCTTCTTCTACTTCTTCTGCTTCACCCTCCAGACTTCACCTTCTCCTTCTCCTTCTTCTACTTCTTCTGATTCACCCTCCAGACTTCACCTTCTCCTTCTCCTTCTTCTACTTCTTCTGATTCACCCTCCAGACTTCACCTGCTCCATTTCCTTCTTCTGCTTCTTCTGATTCACCCTCCAGACTTCACCTTCTCCTTCTCCTTCGTCTACCTCTTCTGATTCACCCTCCAGACTACACCTTCTCCTTCTCCTTCTTCTACTTCTTCTGATTCACCCTCCAGACTTCACCTTCTCCTTCTCCTTCTTCCGTTTCTTCTGATTCACCGTCCAGACTTCACCTTCTCCTTCTCCTTCTTCTACTACTTCTGATTCACCCTCCAGACTTCACCTTCTCCTTCTCCTTCTTCTACTTCTTCTGATTCACCCTCCAGACTTCATCTTCTCCTTCTCCTTCTTCTGCTTCTTCTGATTCACCCTCCAGACTTCACCTTCTCCTTCTCCTTCTTCTGCTTCTTCTGATTCACCCTCCAGACTTCACCTTCTCCTTCTCCTTCTTCTACTTCTTCTGATTCACCGTCCAGACTTCACCTTCTCCTTCTCCTTCTTCTACTTCTTCTGATTCACCCTCCAGTCTTCACCTTCTCTTTCTCCTTCTTCTGTTTCTTCTGCTTCACCCTCCAGACTTCACCTTCTCCTTCTCCTTCTTCTGCTTCTTCTGATTCACCCTCCTGACTTCACCTTCTCCTTCTCCTTCTTCTACTTCTTCTGATTCACCCTCCTGACTTCACCTTCTCCTTCTCCTTCTTCTACTTCTTCTGCTTCACCCTCCAGACTTCACCTTCTCCTTCTCCTTCTTCTACTTCTTCTGCTTCACCCTCCAGACTTCATCTTCTCCTTCTCCTTCTTCTGCTTCTTCTGATTCACCCTCCAGACTTCACCTTCTCCTTCTCCTTATTCTGCTTCTTCTGATTCACCCTCCAGACTTCACCTTCTCCTTCTCCTTATTCTGCTTCTTCTGATTCACCCTCCAGACTTCACCTTCTCCTTCTCCTTCTTCCGCTTCTTCTGCTTCACCCTCCAGACTTCACCTTCTCCTTCTCCTTCTTCTGCTTCTTCTGATTCACCCTCCAGACTTCAACTTCTCCTTCTCCTTCTTCTACTTCTTCTGCTTCACCCTCCAGACTTCACCTTCTCCTTCTCCTTCTTCTACTTCTTCTGCTTCACCCTCCAGACTTCATCTTCTCCTTCTCCTTCTTCTGCTTCTTCTGATTCACCCTCCAGACTTCACCTTCTCCTTCTCCTTATTCTGCTTCTTCTGATTCACCCTCCAGACTTCACCTTCTCCTTCTCCTTATTCTGCTTCTTCTGATTCACCCTCCAGACTTCACCTTCTCCTTCTCCTTCCTCTGCTTCTTCTGATTCACCCTCCAGCCTTCACCTTCTCCTTCTCCTTCTTCTGATTCTTCTGATTCACCCTCCAGACTTCACCTTCTCCTTCTCCTTCTTCTGCTTCTTCTGATTCACCCTCCTGACTTCATCTTCTCCTTCTCCTTCTTCTACTTCTTCTGATTCACGCTCCTGACTTCACCTTCTCCTTCTCCTTCTTCTACTTCTTCTGCTTCACCCTCCAGACTTCACCTTCTCCTTCTCCTTCTTCTACTTCTTCTGATTCACCCTCCAGACTTCACCTTCTCCTTCTCCTTCTTCTGCTTCTTCTGATTCACGCTCCTGACTTCACCTTCTCCTTCTCCTTCTTCTACTTCTTCTGCTTCACCCTCCAGACTTCACCTTCTCCTTCTCCTTCTTCTACTTCTTCTGATTCACCCTCCAGACTACACCTTCTCCTTCTCCTTCTTCTACTTCTTCTGATTCACCCTCCAGACTTCACCTTCTCCTTCTCCTTCTTCTGTTTCTTCTGATTCACCGTCCAGACTTCAACTTCTCCTTCTCCTACTTCTACTACTTCTGATTCACCCTCCAGACTTCACCTTCTCCTTCTCCTTCTTCTACTTCTTCTGATTCACCCTCCAGACTTCATCTTCTCCTTCTCCTTCTTCTGCTTCTTCTGATTCACCCTCCAGACTTCACCTTCTCCTTCTCCTTCTTCTGCTTCTTCTGATTCACCCTCCAGACTTCACCTTCTCCTTCTCCTTCTTCTACTTCTTCTGATTCACCCTCCAGACTTCACCTTCTCCTTCTCCTTCTTCTACTTCTTCTGATTCACCCTCCAGTCTTCACCTTCTCCTTCTCCTTCTTCTGTTTCTTCTGCTTCACCCTCCAGACTTCTCCTTCTCCTTCTCCTTCTTCTGCTTCTTCTGATTCACCCTCCTGACTTCACCTTCTCCTTCTCCTTCTTCTACTTCTTCTGATTCACCCTCCTGACTTCACCTTCTCCTTCTCCTTCTTCTACTTCTTCTGCTTCACCCTCCAGACTTCACCTTCTCCTTCTCCTTCTTCTACTTCTTCTGCTTCACCCTCCAGACTTTATCTTCTCCTTCTCCTTCTTCTGCTTCTTCTGATTCACCCTCCAGACTTCACCTTCTCCTTCTCCTTATTCTGCTTCTTCTGATTCACCCTCCAGACTTCACCTTCTCCTTCTCCTTATTCTGCTTCTTCTGATTCTCCCTCCAGACTTCACCTTCTCCTTCTCCTTCCTCTGCTTCTTCTGATTCACCCTCCAGACTTCACCTTCTCCTTCTCCTTCTTCTGATTCTTCTGATTCACCCTCCAGACTTCACCTTCTCCTTCTCCTTCTTCTGCTTCTTCTGATTCACCCTCCTGACTTCACCTTCTCCTTCTCCTTCTTCTACTTCTTCTGATTCACGCTCCTGACTTCACCTTCTCCTTCTCCTTCTTCTACTTCTTCTGCTTCACCCTCCAGACTTCACCTTCTCCTTCTCCTTCTTCTACTTCTTCTGATTCACCCTCCAGACTTCACCTTCTCCTTCTCCTTCTTCTACTTCTTCTGATTCACCCTCCAGACTTCACCTGCTCCATTTCCTTCTTCTGCTTCTTCTGATTCACCCTCCAGACTTCACCTTCTCCTTCTCCTTCGTCTACCTCTTCTGATTCACCCTCCAGACTACACCTTCTCCTTCTCCTTCTTCTACTTCTTCTGATTCACCCTCCAGACTTCACCTTCTCCTTCTCCTTCTTCCGTTTCTTCTGATTCACCGTCCAGACTTCACCTTCTCCTTCTCCTTCTTCTACTACTTCTGATTCACCCTCCAGACTTCACCTTCTCCTTCTCCTTCTTCTACTTCTTCTGATTCACCCTCCAGACTTCATCTTCTCCTTCTCCTTCTTCTGCTTCTTCTGATTCACCCTCCAGACTTCACCTTCTCCTTCTCCTTCTTCTGCTTCTTCTGATTCACCCTCCAGACTTCACCTTCTCCTTCTCCTTCTTCTACTTCTTCTGATTCACCCTCCAGACTTCACCTTCTCCTTCTCCTTCTTCTACTTCTTCTGATTCACCCTCCAGTCTTCACCTTCTCTTTCTCCTTCTTCTGTTTCTTCTGCTTCACCCTCCAGACTTCACCTTCTCCTTCTCCTTCTTCTGCTTCTTCTGATTCACCCTCCTGACTTCACCTTCTCCTTCTCCTTCTTCTACTTCTTCTGATTCACCCTCCTGACTTCACCTTCTCCTTCTCCTTCTTCTACTTCTTCTGCTTCACCCTCCAGACTTCACCTTCTCCTTCTCCTTCTTCTACTTCTTCTGCTTCACCCTCCAGACTTCATCTTCTCCTTCTCCTTATTCTGCTTCTTCTGATTCACCCTCCAGACTTCACCTTCTCCTTCTCCTTCCTCTGCTTCTTCTGATTCACCCTCCAGACTTCACCTTCTCCTTCTCCTTCTTCTGATTCTTCTGATTCACCCTCCAGACTTCACCTTCTCCTTCTCCTTCTTCTGCTTCTTCTGATTCACCCTCCTGACTTCACCTTCTCCTTCTCCTTCTTCTACTTCTTCTGATTCACGCTCCTGACTTCACCTTCTCCTTCTCCTTCTTCTACTTCTTCTGCTTCACCCTCCAGACTTCACCTTCTCCTTCTCCTTCTTCTACTTCTTCTGATTCACCCTCCAGACTTCACCTTCTCCTTCTCCTTCTTCTGCTTCTTCTGATTCACACTCCAGACTTCACCTTCTCCTTCTCCTTCTTCTACTTCTTCTGATTCACCCTCCAGACTTCACCTTCTCCTTCTCTTTCTTCTGCTTCTTCTGATTCACCCTCCAGACTTCACCTTCTCCTTCTCCTTCTTCTGATTCTTCTGATTCACCCTCCAGACTTCACCTTCTTCTTCTCCTTCTTCTGCTTCTTCTGATTCACCCTCCTGACTTCACCTTCTCCTTCTCCTTCTTCTACTTCTTCTGATTCACCCTCCTGACTTCACCTTCTCCTTCTCCTTCTTCTACTTCTTCTGCTTTACCCTCCAGACTTCACCTTCTCCTTCTCCTTCTTCTACTTCTTCTGATTCAACCTCCAGACTTGACCTTCTCCTTCTCCTTCTTCTACTTCTTCTGATTCACCCTCCAGACTTCACCTTCTCCTTCTCCTTCTTCTGCTTCTTCTGCTTCACCGTCCTGACTTCACCTTCTCCTTCTCCTTCTTCTACTTCTTCTGCTTCATCCCCCTGACATCACCTGCTCCTTCTCCTTCTTCTGCTTCTTCTGATTCACCCTCCTAACTTCACCTTCTCCTTCTCCTTCTTCTGCTTCTTCTGATTCACCCTCCTGACTTCACCTTCTCCTTCTCCTTCTTCTGCTTCTTCTGATTCACCCTCCAGACTTCACCTTCTCCTTCTCCTTCTTCTGCTTCTTCTGATTCACCCTCCAGACTTCACCTTCTCCTTCTCCTTCTTCTGCTTCTTCTGATTCACCCTCCAGACCTCACCTTCTCCTTCTCCTTCTTCTACTTCTTCTGATTCACCCTCCAGACTTCATCTTCTCCTTCTCCTTCTTCTGCTTCTTCTGATTCACCCTCCAGACTTCACCTTCTCCTTCTCCTTCTTCTGCTTCTTCTGCTTCACCCTCCAGACTTCACCTTCTCCTTCTCCTTCTTCTACTTCTTCTGCTTCACCCTCCAGACTTCATCTTCTCCTTCTCTTCTTCTGCTTCTTCTGATTCACCCTCCAGACTTCACCTTCTCCTTCTCCTTATTCTGCTTCTTCTGATTCACCCTCCAGACTTCACCTTCTCCTTCTCCTTATTCTGCTTCTTCTGATTCACCCTCCAGACTTCACCTTCTCCTTCTCCTTCTTCTGATTCTTCTGATTCACCCTCCAGACTTCACCTTCTCCTTCTCCTTCTTCTGCTTCTTCTGCTTCACCCTCCTGTCTTCACCTTCTCCTTCTCCTTCTTCTACTTCTTCTGATTCACGCTCCTGACTTCACCTTCTCCTTCTCCTTCTTCTACTTCTTCTGCTTCACCCTCCAGACTTCACCTTCTCCTTCTCCTTCTTCTACTTCTTCTGATTCACCCTCCAGACTTCACCTTCTCCTTCTCCTTCTTCTGCTTCTTCTGATTCACACTCCAGACTTCACCTTCTCCTTCTCCTTCTTCTACTTCTTCTGATTCACCCTCCAGACTTCACCTTCTCCTTCTCTTTCTTCTGCTTCTTCTGATTCACCCTCCAGACTTCACCTTCTCCTTCTCCTTCTTCTGATTCTTCTGATTCACCCTCCAGACTTCACCTTCTTCTTCTCCTTCTTCTGCTTCTTCTGATTCACCCTCCTGACTTCACCTTCTCCTTCTCCTTCTTCTACTTCTTCTGATTCACCCTCCTGACTTCACCTTCTCCTTCTCCTTCTTCTACTTCTTCTGCTTCACCCTCCAGACTTCACCTTCTCCTTCTCCTTCTTCTACTTCTTCTGATTCACCCTCCAGACTTGACCTTCTCCTTCTCCTTCTTCTACTTCTTCTGATTCACCCTCCAGACTTCACCTTCTCCTTCTCCTTCTTCTGCTTCTTCTGCTTCACCGTCCTGACTTCACCTTCTCCTTCTCCTTCTTCTACTTCTTCTGCTTCATCCCCCTGACAACACCTGCTCCTTCTCCTTCTTCTGCTTCTTCTGATTCACCCTCCTAACTTCACCTTCTCCTTCTCCTTCTTCTGCTTCTTCTGATTCACCCTCCTGACTTCACCTTCTCCTTCTCCTTCTTCTGCTTCTTCTGATTCACCCTCCAGACTTCACCTTCTCCTTCTCCTTCTTCTGCTTCTTCTGATTCACCCTCCAGACTTCACCTTCTCCTTCTCCTTCTTCTGCTTCTTCTGATTCACCCTCCAGACCTCACCTTCTCCTTCTCCTTCTTCTACTTCTTCTGATTCACCCTCCAGACTTCATCTTCTCCTTCTCCTTCTTCTGCTTCTTCTGATTCACCCTCCAGACTTCACCTTCTCCTTCTCCTTCTTCTGCTTCTTCTGATTCACCTTCCAGACTTCACCTTCTCCTTCTCCTTCTTCTACTTCTTCTGATTCACCCTCCAGACTTCACCTTCTCCTTCTCCTTCTTCTACTTCTTCTGATTCACCTTCCAGTCTTCACCTTCTCCTTCTCCTTCTTCTGTTTCTTCTGCTTCACCCTCCAGACTTCACCTTCTCCTTCTCTTTCTTCTGCTTCTTCTGATTCACCCTCCAGACTTCACCTTCTCCTTCTCCTTCTTCTGATTCTTCTGATTCACCCTCCAGACTTCACCTTCTCCTTCTCCTTCTTCTGCTTCTTATGATTCACCCCCCTGACTTCACCTTCTCCTTCTCCTTCTTCTACTTCTTCTGATTCACCCTCCTGACTTCACCTTCTCCTTCTTCTTCTTCTACTTCTTCTGCTTCACCCTCCAGACTTCACCTTCTCCTTCTCCTTCTTCTACTTCTTCTGATTCACCCTTCAGACTTCACCTTCTCCTTCTCCTTTTTCTGCTTCTTCTGATTCACCCTCCAGACTTCACCTTCTCCTTCTCCTTATTCTGCTTCTTCTGATTCACCCTCCAGACTTCACCTTCTCCTTGTCCTTCTTCTGCTTCTTCTGATTCACCCTCCAGACTTCACCTTCTCCTTCTCCTTCTTCTGCTTCTTCTGATTCAACCTCCAGACTTCACCTTCTCCTTCTCCTTCTTCTACTTCTTCTGATTCACCCTCCAGACTACACCTTCTACTTCTCCTTCTTCTACTTCTTCTGATTCACCCTCCAGACTTCACCTTCTCCTTCTCCTTCTTCTGTTTCTTCTGATTCACCGTCCAGACTTCACCTTCTCCTTCTCCTTCTTCTACTACTTCTGATTCACCCTCCAGAATTCACCTTCTCCTTCTCCTTCTTCTACTTCTTCTGATTCACCCTCCAGACTTCATCTTCTCCTTCTCCTTCTTCTGCTTCTTCTGATTCACCCTCCAGACTTCACCTTCTCCTTCTCCTTCTTCTGCTTCTTCTGATTCACCCTCCAGACTTCACCTTCTCCTTCTCCTTCTTCTACTTCTTCTGATTAACCCTCCAGACTTCACCTTCTCCTTCTCCTTCTTCTACTTCTTCTGATTCACCCTCCAGTCTTCACCTTCTCCTTCTCCTTCTTCTGTTTCTTCTGCTTCACCCTCCAGACTTCACCTTCTCCTTCTCTTTCTTCTGCTTCTTCTGATTCACCCTCCAGACTTCACCTTCTCCTTCTCCTTCTTCTGATTCTTCTGATTCACCCTCCAGACTTCACCTTCTCCTTCTCCTTCTTCTGCTTCTTCTGATTCACCCTCCTGACTTCACCTTCTCCTTCTTCTTCTTCTACTTCTTCTGATTCACCCTCCTGACTTCACCTTCTCCTTCTCCTTCCTCTGATTCTTCTGATTCACCCTCCAGACTTCACCTTCTCTTTCTCCTTCTTCTGCTTCTTCTGATTCACCCTCCTGACTTCACCTTCTCCTTCTCCTTCTTCTACTTCTTCTGATTTACCCTCCTGACTTCACCTTCTCCTTCTCCTTCTTCTACTTCTTCTGCTTCACCCTCGAGACTTCACCTTCTCCTTCTCCTTCTTCTACTTCTTCTGATTCACCCTCCAGACTTCACCTTCTCCTTCTCCTTCTTCTGCTTCTTCTGATTCACCCTCCAGATTTCACCTTCTCCTTCTCCTTATTCTGCTTCTTCTGATTCACCCTCCAGACTTCACCTTCTCCTTCTCCTTCTTCTGCTTCTTCTGATTCACACTCCAGACTTCACCTTCTCCTTCTCCTTCTTCTACTTCTTCTGATTCACCCTCCAGACTTCAACTTCTCCTTCTCTTTCTTCTGCTTCTTCTGATTCACCCTCCAGACTTCACCTTCTCCTTCTCCTTCTTCTGATTCTTCTGATTCACCCTCCAGACTTCACCTTCTCCTTCTCCTTCTTCTGCTTCTTCTGATTCACCCTCCTGACTTCACCTTCTCCTTCTCCTTCTTCTACTTCTTCTGATTCACCCTCCTGACTTCACCTTCTCCTTCTCCTTCTTCTACTTCTTCTGCTTCACCCTCCAGACTTCACCTTCTCCTTCTCCTTATTCTACTTCTTCTGATTCACCCTCCAGACTTGACCTTCTCCTTCTCCTTCTTCTACTTCTTCTGATTCACCCTCCAGACTTCACCTTCTCCTTCTCCTTCTTCTGCTTCTTCTGCTTCACCGTCCTGACTTCACCTTCTCCTTCTCCTTCTTCTACTTCTTCTGCTTCATCCCCCTGACATCACCTGCTCCTTCTCCTTCTTCTGCTTCTTCTGATTCACCCTCCTAACTTCACCTTCTCCTTCTCCTTCTTCTGCTTCTTCTGATTCACCCTCCTGACTTCACCTTCTCCTTCTCCTTCTTCTGCTTCTTCTGATTCACCCTCCAGACTTCACCTTCTGCTTCTCCTTCTTCTGCTTCTTCTGATTCACCCTCCAGACTTCACCTTCTCCTTCTCCTTCTTCTGCTTCTTCTGATTCACCCTCCAGACCTCATCTTCTCCTTCTCCTTCTTCTACTTCTTCTGATTCACCCTCCAGACTTCATCTTCTCCTTCTCCTTCTTCTGCTTCTTCTGATTCACCCTCCAGACTTCACCTTCTCCTTCTCCTTCTTCTGCTTCTTCTGATTCACCCTCCAGACTTCACCTTCTCCTTCTCCTTCTTCTACTTCTTCTGATTCACCCTCCAGACTTCACCTTCTCCTTCTCCTTCTTCTACTTCTTCTGATTCACCCTCCAGTCTTCACCTTCTCCTTCTCCTTCTTCTGTTTCTTCTGCTTCACCCTCCAGACTTCACCTTCTCCTTCTCTTTCTTCTGCTTCTTCTGATTCACCCTCCAGACTTCACCTTCTCCTTCTCCTTCTTCTGATTCTTCTGATTCACCCTCCAGACTTCACCTTCTCCTTCTCCTTCTTCTGCTTCTTCTGATTCACCCTCCTGACTTCACCTTCTCCTTCTCCTTCTTCTACTTCTTCTGATTCACCCTCCTGACTTCACCTTCTCCTTCTCCTTCTTTTACTTCTTCTGCTTCACCCTCCAGACTTCACCTTCTCCTTCTCCTTCTTCGACTTCTTCTGATTCACCCTTCAGACTTCACCTTCTCCTTCTCCTTTTTCTGCTTCTTCTGATTCATCCTCCAGACTTCACCTTCTCCTTCTCCTTCTTCTCCTTCTTCTGATTCACCCTCCAGACTTCACCTTCTCCTTCTCCTTCTTCTGCTTCTTCTGATTCACCCTCCAGACTTCACCTTCTCCTTCTCCTTCTTCTGCTTCTTCTGATTCACCCTCCAGACTTCACCTTCTCCTTCTCCTTCTTCTGCTTTTTCTGATTCACCCTCCAGACTTCACCTTCTCCTTCTCCTTCTTCTACTTCTTCTGATTCACCCTCCAGACTTCACCTTCTCCTTCTCTTTCTTCTGCTTCTTCTGATTCACCCTCCAGACTTCACCTTCTCCTTCTCCTTCTTCTGATTATTCTGATTCACCCTCCAGACTTCACCTTCTCCTTCTCCTTCTTCTACTTCTTCTGATTCACCCTCCAGACTTCACCTTCTCCTTCTCTTTCTTCTGCTTCTTCTGATTCACCCTCCAGACTTCACCTTCTCCTTCTCCTTCTTCTACTTCTTCTGCTTCAACCTCCAGACTTTACCTTCTCCTTCTCCTTCTTCTACTTCTTCTGATTCACCCTCCAGACTTCACCTTCTCCTTCTCCTTCTTCTGCTTCTTCTGATTCACCCTGCAGTCTTCACCTTCTCCTTCTCCTTCTTCTGCTTCTTCTGATTCACCCTCCAGACTTCACCTTCTCCTTCTCCTTCTTCTACTCCTTCTGATTCACCCTCCAGACTTCACCTTCTCCTTCTCCTTCTTCTGCTTCTTCTGATTCACCCTCCAGACTTCACCTTCTCCTTCTCCTTATTCTGCTTCTTCTGATTCACCCTCCAGACTTCACCTTCTCCTTCTCCTTCTTCTGCTTCTTCTGATTCACCCTGCAGACTTCACATTCTCCTTCTCCTTCTTCTGCTTCTTCTGATTCACCCTCCAGACTTCACCTTCTCCTTCTCCTTCTTCTACTTCTTCTGATTCACCCTCCAGACTTCACCTTCTCCTTCTCCTTCTTCTGCTTCTTCTGATTCACCCTCCAGAATTCACCTTCTCCTTCTCCTTCGTCTACTTCTTCTGATTCTCCCTCCAGACTACACCTTCTCCTTCTCCTTCTTCTACTTCTTCTGATTCACCCTCCAGACTTCACCTTCTCCTTCTCCTTCTTCTGCTTCTTCTGATTCACCCTCCAGACTTCACCTTCTCCTTCTCCATCTTCTTCTGATTCACCCTCCAGACTTCACCTTCTCCTTCTCCTTCTTCTACTTCTTCTGCTTCTCCCTCCAGACTTCACCTTCTCCTTCTCCTTCTTCTGCTTGTTCTGATTCACCCTCCAGACTTCACCTTCTCCTTCTCCTTCTTCTACTTCTTCTGATTCACCCTCCAGACTTCAGCTTCTCCTTCTCCTTCTTCTACTTCTTCTGATTCACCCTCCAGACTTCACCTTCTCCTTCTCCTTCTTCTCCTTCTTCTGATTCACCCTCCTGACTTCACGTTCTCCTTCTCCTTCTTCTGCTTCTTCTGCTTCACCCTCCAGACTTCACCTTCTCCTTCTCCTTCTTCTGCTTCTTCTGCTTCACCCTCCAGACTTTACCTTCTCCTTCTCCTTCCTCTGCTTCTTCTGCTTCACCCTCCTGACTTCACCTTCTCCTTCTCCTTCTTCTACTTCTTCTGATTCACCCTCCAGACTTCACCTTCTCCTTCTCCTTCTTCTGCTTCTTCTGCTTCACCCTCCAGACTTCACCTTCTCCTTCCCCTTCTTCTGCTTCTTCTGCTTCGCCCTCCATACTTCACCTTCTCCTTCTCCTTCTTCTGCTTCTTCTGCTTCACCCTCCAGACTTCACCTTCTCCTTCTCCTCCTTCTGCTTCTTCTGCTTCACTCTCCTAACTTCACCTTCTCCTTCTCCTCCTTCTACTTCTTCTGATTCACCCTCCAGACTTCACCTTCTCCTTCTCCTTCTTCTGCTTCTTCTGCTTCACCCTCCAGACTTCACCTTCTCCTTCTCCTTCTTCTGCTTCTTCTGCTGCGGCCTCCAGACTTCACCTTCTCTTTCTCCTTCTTCTGCTTCTTCTGCTTCACCCTCCTGACTTCACCTTCTCCTTCTCCTTCTTCTACTTCTTCTGCCTCACCCCCCTGACTTCACCTGCTCCTTCTCCTTCTTCTGCTTCTTCTGATTCACCCTCCTGACTTCACCTTCTCCTTCTCCTTCTTCTGCTTCTTCTAATTCACCCTCCAGACTTCACCTTCTCCTTCTCCTTCTTCTGCTTCTTCTGATTCACCCTCCAGACTTCACCTTCTCATTCTCCTTCTTCTGCTTCTTCTGAATCACCCTCCTAACTTCACCTTCTCCTTCTCCTTCTTCTGCTTCTTCTGATTCACCCTCCTGACTTCACCTTCTCCTTCTCCTTCTTCTGCTTCTTCTGATTCACCCTCCAGACTTCACCTTCTCCTTCTCCTTCTTCTGCTTCTTCTGATTCACCCTGCAGACTTCACATTCTCCTTCTCCTTCTTCTGCTTCTTCTGATTCACCCTCCAGACTTCACCTTCTCCTTCTCCTTCTTCTACTTCTTCTGATTCACCCTCCAGACTTCACCTTCTCCTTCTCCTTCTTCTGCTTCTTCTGATTCACCCTCCAGACTTCACCTTCTCCTTCTCCTTCGTCTACTTCTTCTGATTCACCCTCCAGACTACACCTTCTCCTTCTCCTTCTTCTACTTCTTCTGATTCACCCTCCAGACTTCACCTTCTCCTTCTCCTTCTTCTGCTTCTTCTGATTCACCCTCCAGACTTCACCTTCTCCTTCTCCTTCTTCTTCTGATTCACCCTCCAGACTTCACCTTCTCCTTCTCCTTCTTCTACTTCTTCTGCTTCTCCCTCCAGACTTCACCTTCTCCTTCTCCTTCTTCTGCTTCTTCTGATTCACCCTCCAGACTTCACCTTCTCCTTCTCCTTCTTCTACTTCTTCTGATTCACCCTCCAGACTTCAGCTTCTCCTTCTCCTTCTTCTACTTCTTCTGATTCACCCTCCAGACTTCACCTTCTCCTTCTCCTTCTTCTCCTTCTTCTGATTCACCCTCCTGACTTCACGTTCTCCTTCTCCTTCTTCTGCTTCTTCTGCTTCACCCTCCAGACTTCACCTTCTCCTTCTCCTTCTTCTGCTTCTTCTGCTTCACCCTCCAGACTTTACCTTCTCCTTCTCCTTCCTCTGCTTCTTCTGCTTCACCCTCCTGACTTCACCTTCTCCTTCTCCTTCTTCTACTTCTTCTGATTCACCCTCCAGACTTCACCTTCTCCTTCTCCTTCTTCTGCTTCTTCTGCTTCACCCTCCAGACTTCACCTTCTCCTTCCCCTTCTTCTGCTTCTTCTGCTTCGCCCTCCAGACTTCACCTTCTCCTTCTCCTTCTTCTGCTTCTTCTGCTTCACCCTCCAGACTTCACCTTCTCCTTCTCCTCCTTCTGCTTCTTCTGCTTCACTCTCCTAACTTCACCTTCTCCTTCTCCTCCTTCTACTTCTTCTGATTCACCCTCCAGACTTCACCTTCTCCTTCTCCTTCTTCTACTCCTTCTGATTCACCCTCCAGACTTCACCTTCTCCTTCTCCTTCTTCTGCTTCTTCTGATTCACCCTCCAGACTTCACCTTCTCCTTCTCCTTATTCTGCTTCTTCTGATTCACCCTCCAGACTTCACCTTCTCCTTCTCCTTCTTCTGCTTCTTCTGATTCACCCTGCAGACTTCACATTCTCCTTCTCCTTCTTCTGCTTCTTCTGATTCACCCTCCAGACTTCACCTTCTCCTTCTCCTTCTTCTACTTCTTCTGATTCACCCTCCAGACTTCACCTTCTCCTTCTCCTTCTTCTGCTTCTTCTGATTCACCCTCCAGAATTCACCTTCTCCTTCTCCTTCGTCTACTTCTTCTGATTCTCCCTCCAGACTACACCTTCTCCTTCTCCTTCTTCTACTTCTTCTGATTCACCCTCCAGACTTCACCTTCTCCTTCTCCTTCTTCTGCTTCTTCTGATTCACCCTCCAGACTTCACCTTCTCCTTCTCCATCTTCTTCTGATTCACCCTCCAGACTTCACCTTCTCCTTCTCCTTCTTCTACTTCTTCTGCTTCTCCCTCCAGACTTCACCTTCTCCTTCTCCTTCTTCTGCTTGTTCTGATTCACCCTCCAGACTTCACCTTCTCCTTCTCCTTCTTCTACTTCTTCTGATTCACCCTCCAGACTTCAGCTTCTCCTTCTCCTTCTTCTACTTCTTCTGATTCACCCTCCAGACTTCACCTTCTCCTTCTCCTTCTTCTCCTTCTTCTGATTCACCCTCCTGACTTCACGTTCTCCTTCTCCTTCTTCTGCTTCTTCTGCTTCACCCTCCAGACTTCACCTTCTCCTTCTCCTTCTTCTGCTTCTTCTGCTTCACCCTCCAGACTTTACCTTCTCCTTCTCCTTCCTCTGCTTCTTCTGCTTCACCCTCCTGACTTCACCTTCTCCTTCTCCTTCTTCTACTTCTTCTGATTCACCCTCCAGACTTCACCTTCTCCTTCTCCTTCTTCTGCTTCTTCTGCTTCACCCTCCAGACTTCACCTTCTCCTTCCCCTTCTTCTGCTTCTTCTGCTTCGCCCTCCATACTTCACCTTCTCCTTCTCCTTCTTCTGCTTCTTCTGCTTCACCCTCCAGACTTCACCTTCTCCTTCTCCTCCTTCTGCTTCTTCTGCTTCACTCTCCTAACTTCACCTTCTCCTTCTCCTCCTTCTACTTCTTCTGATTCACCCTCCAGACTTCACCTTCTCCTTCTCCTTCTTCTGCTTCTTCTGCTTCACCCTCCAGACTTCACCTTCTCCTTCTCCTTCTTCTGCTTCTTCTGCTGCGGCCTCCAGACTTCACCTTCTCTTTCTCCTTCTTCTGCTTCTTCTGCTTCACCCTCCTGACTTCACCTTCTCCTTCTCCTTCTTCTACTTCTTCTGCCTCACCCCCCTGACTTCACCTGCTCCTTCTCCTTCTTCTGCTTCTTCTGATTCACCCTCCTGACTTCACCTTCTCCTTCTCCTTCTTCTGCTTCTTCTAATTCACCCTCCAGACTTCACCTTCTCCTTCTCCTTCTTCTGCTTCTTCTGATTCACCCTCCAGACTTCACCTTCTCATTCTCCTTCTTCTGCTTCTTCTGAATCACCCTCCTAACTTCACCTTCTCCTTCTCCTTCTTCTGCTTCTTCTGATTCACCCTCCTGACTTCACCTTCTCCTTCTCCTTCTTCTGCTTCTTCTGATTCACCCTCCAGACTTCACCTTCTCCTTCTCCTTCTTCTGCTTCTTCTGATTCACCCTGCAGACTTCACATTCTCCTTCTCCTTCTTCTGCTTCTTCTGATTCACCCTCCAGACTTCACCTTCTCCTTCTCCTTCTTCTACTTCTTCTGATTCACCCTCCAGACTTCACCTTCTCCTTCTCCTTCTTCTGCTTCTTCTGATTCACCCTCCAGACTTCACCTTCTCCTTCTCCTTCGTCTACTTCTTCTGATTCACCCTCCAGACTACACCTTCTCCTTCTCCTTCTTCTACTTCTTCTGATTCACCCTCCAGACTTCACCTTCTCCTTCTCCTTCTTCTGCTTCTTCTGATTCACCCTCCAGACTTCACCTTCTCCTTCTCCTTCTTCTTCTGATTCACCCTCCAGACTTCACCTTCTCCTTCTCCTTCTTCTACTTCTTCTGCTTCTCCCTCCAGACTTCACCTTCTCCTTCTCCTTCTTCTGCTTCTTCTGATTCACCCTCCAGACTTCACCTTCTCCTTCTCCTTCTTCTACTTCTTCTGATTCACCCTCCAGACTTCAGCTTCTCCTTCTCCTTCTTCTACTTCTTCTGATTCACCCTCCAGACTTCACCTTCTCCTTCTCCTTCTTCTCCTTCTTCTGATTCACCCTCCTGACTTCACGTTCTCCTTCTCCTTCTTCTGCTTCTTCTGCTTCACCCTCCAGACTTCACCTTCTCCTTCTCCTTCTTCTGCTTCTTCTGCTTCACCCTCCAGACTTTACCTTCTCCTTCTCCTTCCTCTGCTTCTTCTGCTTCACCCTCCTGACTTCACCTTCTCCTTCTCCTTCTTCTACTTCTTCTGATTCACCCTCCAGACTTCACCTTCTCCTTCTCCTTCTTCTGCTTCTTCTGCTTCACCCTCCAGACTTCACCTTCTCCTTCCCCTTCTTCTGCTTCTTCTGCTTCGCCCTCCAGACTTCACCTTCTCCTTCTCCTTCTTCTGCTTCTTCTGCTTCACCCTCCAGACTTCACCTTCTCCTTCTCCTCCTTCTGCTTCTTCTGCTTCACTCTCCTAACTTCACCTTCTCCTTCTCCTCCTTCTACTTCTTCTGATTCACCCTCCAGACTTCACCTTCTCCTTCTCCTTCTTCTGCTTCTTCTGCTTCACCCTCCAGACTTCACCTTCTCCTTCTCCTTCTTCTGCTTCTTCTGCTGCGCCCTCCAGACTTCACCTTCTCCTTCTCCTTCTTCTGCTTCTTCTGCTTCACCCTCCTGACTTCACCTTCTCCTTCTCCTTCTTCTACTTCTTCTGCTTCACCCCCCTGACTTCACCTGCTCCTTCTCCTTCTTCTGCTTCTTCTGATTCACCCTCCTAACTTTACCTTCTCCTTCTCCTTCTTCTGCTTCTTCTGATTCACCCTCCTGACTTCACCTTCTCCTTCTCCTTCTTCTGCTTCTTCTAATTCACCCTCCAGACTTCACCTTCTCCTTCTCCTTCTTCTGCTTCTTCTGATTCACCCTCCAGACTTCACCTTCTCATTCTCCTTCTTCTGCTTCTTCTGAATCACCCTCCTAACTTCACCTTCTCCTTCTCCTTCTTCTGCTTCTTCTGATTCACCCTCCTGACTTCACCTTCTCCTTCTCCTTCTTCTGCTTCTTCTGATTCACCCTCCAGACTTCACCTTCTCCTTCTCCTTCTTCTGCTTCTTCTGATTCACCCTCCAGACTTCACCTTCTCCTTCTCCTTCTTCTCATTCTTCTGATTCACCCTCCAGACTTCATCTTTTCCTTCTCCTTCTTCTACTTCTTCTGATTCATCCTCCAGACTTCACCTTCTCCTTCTCCTTCTTCTACTTCTTCTGATTCACCCTCCAGTCTTCACCTTCTTCTCCTTCTTCTGTTTCTTCTGCTTCACCCTCCAGACTTCACTTTCTCCTTCAATTTCTTCTGCTTCTTCTGATTCACCCTCCAGACTTCACCTTCTCCTTCTCCTTATAATGCTTCTTCTGATTCACCCTCCAGACTTCACCTTCTCCTCCTCCTTCTTCTGCTTCTTCTGATTCACCCTCCAGACTTCACCTTCTCCTTCTCCTTCTTCTGCTTCTTCTGATTCACCCTCCAGACTTCACCTTCTCCTTCTCCTTCTTCTGCTTCTTCTGATTCACCCTCCAGACTTCACCTTCTCCTTCTCCTTCTTCTGCTTCTTCTGATTCACCCTCCAGACTTCACCTTCTCCTTCTCCTTCTTCTGCTTCTTCTGATTCACCCTTCAGACTTCACCTTCTCCTTCTCCTTCTTCTGCTTCTTCTGATTCACCCTCCAGACCTCACCTTCTCCTTCTCCTTCATCTACTTCTTCTGATTCACCCTCCAGACTTCATCTTCTCCTTCTCCTTCTTCTGCTTCTTCTGATTCACCCTCCAGACTTCACCTTCTCCTTCTCCTTCTTCTGCTTCTTCTGATTCACCCTCCAGACTTTACCTTCTCCTTCTCCTTCTTCTACTTCTTCTGCTTCTCCCCCCTGACTTCACCTTCTCCTTCTCCTTCTTCTGCTTCTTCTGATTCACCCTCCTAACTTCACCTTCTCCTTCTCCTTCTTCTGCTTCTTCTGATTCACCCTCCTGACTTCATCTTCTCCTTCTCCTTCTTCTGCTTCTTCTGATTCACCCTCCAGACTTCACCTTCTCCTTCTCCTTCTTCTCATTCTTCTGATTCACCCTCCAGACTTCACCTTCTCCTACTCCTTCTTCTACTTCTTCTGATTCACCCTCCAGACTTCACCTTCTCCTTCTCCTTCTTCTACTTCTTCTGATTCACCCTCCAGTCTTCACCTTCTCCTTCTCCTTCTTCTGCTTCTTCTGCTTCACCCTCCAGACTTCACCTTCTCCTTCTCTTTCTTCAGCTTCTTCTGATTCACCCTCCAGACTTCACATTCTCCTTCTCCTTCTTCTGATTCTTCTGATTCACTCTCCAGACTTCAACTTCTCCTTCTCCTTCTTCTGCTTCTTCTGATTCACCCTCCTGACTTCACCTTCTCCTTTTCCTTCTTCTACCTCTTCTGATTCACCCTCCTGACTTCACCTTCTCCTTCTCCTTCTTCTACTTCTTCTGCTTCACCCTCCAGCCTCCAGACTTCACCTTCTCCTTCTCCGTCTTCTACTTCTTCTGATTCACCCTCCAGACTTCACCTTCTCCTTCTTCTGCTTCTTCTGATTGACCCTCCAGACTTCACCTTCTCCTTCTCCTTCTTCTGCTTCTTCTGATTCACCCTCCAGACTTCACCATCTCCTTCTCCTTCTTCTGCTTCTTCTGATTCACCCTCCAGACTTCTCCTTCTCCTACTCCTTCTTCTACTTCTTCTGATTCACCCTCCAGACTTCATCTTCTCCTTCTCCTTCTTCTGCTTCTTCCGATTCACCCTCCAGACTTCACCTTCTCCTTCTCCTTCTTCTGCTTCTTCTGATTCACCCTCCAGACTTCACCTTCTCCTTCTTCTACTTCTTCTGATTCACCCTCCAGACTTCACCTTCTCCTTCTCCTTCTTCTACTTCTTCTGATTCACCCTCCAGACTTCACCTTCTCCTTCTCCTTCTTCTGCTTCTTCTGATTCACCCTCCAGACTTCACCTTCTCCTTCTCCTTCTTCTGCTTCTTCTGATTCACCCTCCAGACTTCACCTTCTCCTTCTCCTTCTTCTGCTTCTTCTGATTCACCCTTCAGACTTCACCTTCTCCTTCTCCTTCTTCTGCTTCTTCTGATTCACTCTCCAGACCTCACCTTCTCCTTCTCCTTCATCTACTTCTTCTGATTCACCCTCCAGACTTCATCTTCTCCTACTCCTTCTTCTGCTTCTTCTGATTCACCCTCCAGACTTCACCTTCTCCTTCTCCTTCTTCTGCTTCTTCTGATTCACCCTCCAGACTTCACCTTCTCCTTCTCCTTCTTCTACTTCTTCTGCTTCATCCCCCTGACTTCACCTTCTCCTTCTCCTTCTTCTGCTTCTTCTGATTCACTCTCCTAACCTCATCTTCTCCTTCTCCTTCTTCTGCTTCTTCTGATTCACCCTCCTGACTTCACCTTCTCCTTCTCCTTCTTCTGCTTCTTCTGATTCACCCTCCAGACTTCACCTTCTCCTTCTCCTTCTTCTCATTCTTCTGATTCACCCTCCAGACTTCACCTTCTCCTACTCCTTCTTCTACTTCTTCTGATTCACCCTCCAGACTTCACCTTCTCCTTCTCCTTCTTCTACTTCTTCTGATTCACCCTCCAGTCTTCACCTTTTCCTTCTCCTTCTTCTGCTTCTTCTGCTTCACCCTCCAGACTTCACCTTCTCCTTCTCTTTCTTCAGCTTCTTCTGATTCACCGTCCAGACTTCACCTTCTCCTTCTCCTTCTTCTGATTCTTCTGATTCACTCTCCAGACTTCACCTTCTCCTTCTCCTTCTTCTGCTTCTTCTGATTCACCCTCCAGACTTCACCTTTTCCTTCTCCTTCTTCTACCTCTTCTGATTCACCCTCCTGACTTCACCTTCTCCTTCTCCTTCTTCTACTTCTTCTGCTTCACCCTCCAGCCTCCAGAATTCACCTTCTCCTTCTCCGTCTTCTACTTCTTCTGATTCACCCTCCAGACTTCACCTTCTTCTTCTCCTTCTTCTGCTTCTTCTGATTCACCCTCCAGACTTCACCTTCTCCTTCTCCTACTTTTGCTTCTTCTGATTCACCCTCCAGACTTCACCATCTCCTTCTCCTTCTTCTGCTTCTTCTGATTCACCCTCCAGACTTCACCATCTCCTTCTCCTTCTTCTACTTCTTTTGATTCACCCTCCTGACTTCACCTTCTCCTTCTTCTGCTTCCTCTGCTTCACCCTCCAGACTTCACCTTCTCCTTCTCCTTCTTCTGCTTCTTCTGCTTCACACTCCAGACTTCACCTTCTCCTTCTCCTTCTTCTGCTTCTTCTGCTTCTCCCTCCTGACTTCACCTTCTCCTACTCATTCTTCTACTTCTTCTGATCCACCCTCCAGACTTCACCTTCTCCTTCTCCTTCTTCTGCTTCTTCTGCTTCACCCTCCAGACTTCACTTTCTCCTTCCCCTTCTTCTGATTCGCCCTCCAGACTTCACATTCTCCTTCTCCTTCTTCTGCTTCTTCTGCTTCACCCTCCAGACTTCACCTTCTCCTTCTCCTTCTTCTGCTTCTTCTGCTTCACCCTCCTGACTTCACCTTCTCCTTCTCCTTCTTCTACTTCTTCTGATTCACCCTCCAGACTTCACCTTCTCCTTCTCCTTCTTCTGCTTCTTCTGCTTCACCCTCCAGACTTCACCTTCTCCTTCTCCTTCTTCTGCTTCTTCTGCTGCGCCCTCCAGACTTCACCTTCTCCTTCTCCTTCTTCTGCTTCTTCTGCTTCACCCTCCTGACTTCACCTTCTCCTTCTCCTTCTTCTACTTCTTCTGCTTCACCCCCGTGACTTCACCTTCTCCTTCTCCTTCTTCTGCTTCTTCTGATTCACCCTCCTAACTTCACCTTCTCCTTCTCCTTCTTCTGCTTCTTCTGATTCACCCTCCTGACTTCACCTTCTCCTTCTCCTTCTTCTGCTTCTTCTGATTCACCCTCCAGACTTCACCTTCTCCTTCTCCTTCTTCTGCTTCTTCTGATTCACCTTCCAGACTTCACCTTCTCCTTCTCCTTCTTCTGCTTCTTCTGATTCACCCTCCAGACCTCACCTTCTCCTTCTCCTTCTTCTACTTCTTCTGATTCACCCTTCAGACTTCATCTTCTCCTTCGCCTTCTTCTGCTTCTTCTGATTCACCCTCCAGACTTCACCTTCTCCTTCTCCTTCTTCTCATTCTTCTGATTCACCCTCCAGACTTCACCTTCTCCTTCTCCTTCTTCTGCTTCATCTGATTCACCCTCCTGACTTCACCTTCTCCTTCTCCTTCTTCTACTTCTTCCGATTCACCCTCCTGACTTCACCTTCTCCTTCTCCTTCTTCTACTTCTTCTGCTTCACCCTCCAGACTTCACCTTCTCCTTCTCCTTCTTCTACTTCTTCTGATTCACCCTCCAGACTTCACCTTCTCCTTCTTCTGCTTCTTCTGATTCACCCTCCAGACTTCACCTTCTCCTTCTCCTTATAATGCTTCTTCTGATTTACCCTCCAGACTTCACCTTCTCCTCCTCCTTCTTCTGCTTCTTCTGATTCACCCTCCAGACTTCACCTTCTCCTTCTCCTTCTTCTGCATCTTCTGATTCACCCTCCAGACTTCACCTACTCCTTCTCCTTCTTCTACTTCTTCTGATTCACCCTCCAGACTTCACCTTCTCCTTCTCCTTCTTCTCATTCTTCTGATTCACCCTCCAGACTTCATCTTTTCCTTCTCCTTCTTCTACTTCTTCTGATTCATCCTCCAGACTTCACCTTCTCCTTCTCCTTCTTCTACTTCTTCTGATTCACCCTCCAGTCTTCACCTTCTTCTCCTTCTTCTGTTTCTTCTGCTTCACCCTCCAGACTTCACTTTCTCCTTCAATTTCTTCTGCTTCTTCTGATTCACCCTCCAGACTTCACCTTCTCCTTCTCCTTATAATGCTTCTTCTGATTCACCCTCCAGACTTCACCTTCTCCTCCTCCTTCTTCTGCTTCTTCTGATTCACCCTCCAGACTTCACCTTCTCCTTCTCCTTCTTCTGCTTCTTCTGATTCACCCTCCAGACTTCACCTTCTCCTTCTCCTTCTTCTGCTTCTTCTGATTCACCCTCCAGACTTCACCTTCTCCTTCTCCTTCTTCTGCTTCTTCTGATTCACCCTCCAGACTTCACCTTCTCCTTCTCCTTCTTCTGCTTCTTCTGATTCACCCTTCAGACTTCACCTTCTCCTTCTCCTTCTTCTGCTTCTTCTGATTCACCCTCCAGACCTCACCTTCTCCTTCTCCTTCATCTACTTCTTCTGATTCACCCTCCAGACTTCATCTTCTCCTTCTCCTTCTTCTGCTTCTTCTGATTCACCCTCCAGACTTCACCTTCTCCTTCTCCTTCTTCTGCTTCTTCTGATTCACCCTCCAGACTTTACCTTCTCCTTCTCCTTCTTCTACTTCTTCTGCTTCTCCCCCCTGACTTCACCTTCTCCTTCTCCTTCTTCTGCTTCTTCTGATTCACCCTCCTAACTTCACCTTCTCCTTCTCCTTCTTCTGCTTCTTCTGATTCACCCTCCTGACTTCATCTTCTCCTTCTCCTTCTTCTGCTTCTTCTGATTCACCCTCCAGACTTCACCTTCTCCTTCTCCTTCTTCTCATTCTTCTGATTCACCCTCCAGACTTCACCTTCTCCTACTCCTTCTTCTACTTCTTCTGATTCACCCTCCAGACTTCACCTTCTCCTTCTCCTTCTTCTACTTCTTCTGATTCACCCTCCAGTCTTCACCTTCTCCTTCTCCTTCTTCTGCTTCTTCTGCTTCACCCTCCAGACTTCACCTTCTCCTTCTCTTTCTTCAGCTTCTTCTGATTCACCCTCCAGACTTCACATTCTCCTTCTCCTTCTTCTGATTCTTCTGATTCACTCTCCAGACTTCAACTTCTCCTTCTCCTTCTTCTGCTTCTTCTGATTCACCCTCCTGACTTCACCTTCTCCTTCTCCTTCTTCTACCTCTTCTGATTCACCCTCCTGACTTCACCTTCTCCTTCTCCTTCTTCTACTTCTTCTGCTTCACCCTCCAGCCTCCAGACTTCACCTTCTCCTTCTCCGTCTTCTACTTCTTCTGATTCACCCTCCAGACTTCACCTTCTCCTTCTTCTGCTTCTTCTGATTCACCCTCCAGACTTCACCTTCTCCTTCTCCTTCTTCTGCTTCTTCTGATTCACCCTCCAGACTTCACCATCTCCTTCTCCTTCTTCTGCTTCTTCTGATTCACCCTCCAGACTTCTCCTTCTCCTACTCCTTCTTCTACTTCTTCTGATTCACCCTCCAGACTTCATCTTCTCCTTCTCCTTCTTCTGCTTCTTCCGATTCACCCTCCAGACTTCACCTTCTCCTTCTCCTTCTTCTGCTTCTTCTGATTCACCCTCCAGACTTCACCTTCTCCTTCTTCTACTTCTTCTGATTCACCCTCCAGACTTCACCTTCTCCTTCTCCTTCTTCTACTTCTTCTGATTCACCCTCCAGACTTCACCTTCTCCTTCTCCTTCTTCTGCTTCTTCTGATTCACCCTCCAGACTTCACCTTCTCCTTCTCCTTCTTCTGCTTCTTCTGATTCACCCTCCAGACTTCACCTTCTCCTTCTCCTTCTTCTGCTTCTTCTGATTCACCCTTCAGACTTCACCTTCTCCTTCTCCTTCTTCTGCTTCTTCTGATTCACTCTCCAGACCTCACCTTCTCCTTCTCCTTCATCTACTTCTTCTGATTCACCCTCCAGACTTCATCTTCTCCTACTCCTTCTTCTGCTTCTTCTGATTCACCCTCCAGACTTCACCTTCTCCTTCTCCTTCTTCTGCTTCTTCTGATTCACCCTCCAGACTTCACCTTCTCCTTCTCCTTCTTCTACTTCTTCTGCTTCATCCCCCTGACTTCACCTTCTCCTTCTCCTTCTTCTGCTTCTTCTGATTCACTCTCCTAACTTCATCTTCTCCTTCTCCTTCTTCTGCTTCTTCTGATTCACCCTCCTGACTTCACCTTCTCCTTCTCCTTCTTCTGCTTCTTCTGATTCACCCTCCAGACTTCACCTTCTCCTTCTCCTTCTTCTCATTCTTCTGATTCACCCTCCAGACTTCACCTTCTCCTACTCCTTCTTCTACTTCTTCTGATTCACCCTCCAGACTTCACCTTCTCCTTCTCCTTCTTCTACTTCTTCTGATTCACCCTCCAGTCTTCACCTTTTCCTTCTCCTTCTTCTGCTTCTTCTGCTTCACCCTCCAGACTTCACCTTCTCCTTCTCTTTCTTCAGCTTCTTCTGATTCACCGTCCAGACTTCACCTTCTCCTTCTCCTTCTTCTGATTCTTCTGATTCACTCTCCAGACTTCACCTTCTCCTTCTCCTTCTTCTGCTTCTTCTGATTCACCCTCCAGACTTCACCTTTTCCTTCTCCTTCTTCTACCTCTTCTGATTCACCCTCCTGACTTCACCTTCTCCTTCTCCTTCTTCTACTTCTTCTGCTTCACCCTCCAGCCTCCAGAATTCACCTTCTCCTTCTCCGTCTTCTACTTCTTCTGATTCACCCTCCAGACTTCACCTTCTTCTTCTCCTTCTTCTGCTTCTTCTGATTCACCCTCCAGACTTCACCTTCTCCTTCTCCTACTTCTGCTTCTTCTGATTCACCCTCCAGACTTCACCATCTCCTTCTCCTTCTTCTGCTTCTTCTGATTCACCCTCCAGACTTCACCATCTCCTTCTCCTTCTTCTACTTCTTTTGATTCACCCTCCTGACTTCACCTTCTCCTTCTTCTGCTTCCTCTGCTTCACCCTCCAGACTTCACCTTCTCCTTCTCCTTCTTCTGCTTCTTCTGCTTCACACTCCAGACTTCACCTTCTCCTTCTCCTTCTTCTGCTTCTTCTGCTTCTCCCTCCTGACTTCACCTTCTCCTACTCATTCTTCTACTTCTTCTGATCCACCCTCCAGACTTCACCTTCTCCTTCTCCTTCTTCTGCTTCTTCTGCTTCACCCTCCAGACTTCACTTTCTCCTTCCCCTTCTTCTGATTCGCCCTCCAGACTTCACATTCTCCTTCTCCTTCTTCTGCTTCTTCTGCTTCACCCTCCAGACTTCACCTTCTCCTTCTCCTTCTTCTGCTTCTTCTGCTTCACCCTCCTGACTTCACCTTCTCCTTCTCCTTCTTCTACTTCTTCTGATTCACCCTCCAGACTTCACCTTCTCCTTCTCCTTCTTCTGCTTCTTCTGCTTCACCCTCCAGACTTCACCTTCTCCGTCTCCTTCTTCTGCTTCTTCTGCTGCGCCCTCCAGACTTCACCTTCTCCTTCTCCTTCTTCTGCTTCTTCTGCTTCACCCTCCTGACTTCACCTTCTCCTTCTCCTTCTTCTACTTCTTCTGCTTCACCCCCGTGACTTCACCTTCTCCTTCTCCTTCTTCTGCTTCTTCTGATTCACCCTCCTAACTTCACCTTCTCCTTCTCCTTCTTCTGCTTCTTCTGATTCACCCTCCTGACTTCACCTTCTCCTTCTCCTTCTTCTGCTTCTTCTGATTCACCCTCCAGACTTCACCTTCTCCTTCTCCTTCTTCTGCTTCTTCTGATTCACCTTCCAGACTTCACCTTCTCCTTCTCCTTCTTCTGCTTCTTCTGATTCACCCTCCAGACCTCACCTTCTCCTTCTCCTTCTTCTACTTCTTCTGATTCACCCTTCAGACTTCATCTTCTCCTTCGCCTTCTTCTGCTTCTTCTGATTCACCCTCCAGACTTCACCTTCTCCTTCTCCTTCTTCTCATTCTTCTGATTCACCCTCCAGACTTCACCTTCTCCTTCTCCTTCTTCTGCTTCATCTGATTCACCCTCCTGACTTCACCTTCTCCTTCTCCTTCTTCTACTTCTTCCGATTCACCCTCCTGACTTCACCTTCTCCTTCTCCTTCTTCTACTTCTTCTGCTTCACCCTCCAGACTTCACCTTCTCCTTCTCCTTCTTCTACTTCTTCTGATTCACCCTCCAGACTTCACCTTCTCCTTCTTCTGCTTCTTCTGATTCACCCTCCAGACTTCACCTTCTCCTTCTCCTTATAATGCTTCTTCTGATTTACCCTCCAGACTTCACCTTCTCCTCCTCCTTCTTCTGCTTCTTCTGATTCACCCTCCAGACTTCACCTTCTCCTTCTCCTTCTTCTGCATCTTCTGATTCACCCTCCAGACTTCACCTACTCCTTCTCCTTCTTCTACTTCTTCTGATTCACCCTCCAGACTTCATCTTCTCCTTCTCCTTCTTCTGCTTCTTCCGATTGACCCTCCAGACTTCACCTTCTCCTTCTCCTTCTTCTGCTTCTTCTGATTCACCCTCCAGACTTCACCTTCTCCTTCTCCTTCTTCTACTTCTTCTGATTCACCCTCCAGACTTCACCTTCTCCTTCTCCTTCTTCTACTTCTTCTGATTCACCCTCCAGACTTCACCTTCTCCTTCTCTTTCTTCTGCTTCTTCTGATTCACCCTCCAGACTTCACCTTCTCCTTCTCCTTCTTCTACTTCTTCTGCTTCACCCTCCAGACTTCACCTTCTCCTTCTCCCTCTTCTACGTCTTCTGATTCACCCTCCAGACTTCACCTTCTCCTTCTCCTTCTTCTGCTTCTTCTGATTCACCCTCCAGACTTCACCTTCTCCTTCTCCTTATTGTGCTTCTTCTGATTCACCCTCCAGACTTCACCTTCTCCTTCTCCTTTTCTGCTTCTTCTGATTCACCCTCCAGACTTCACCTTCTCCTTCTCCTTCTTCTGCTTCTTCTGATTCACCCTCCAGACTTCACCTTCTCCTTCTCCTTCTTCTGCTTCTTCTGATTCACCCTCCAGACTTCACCTTCTCCTTCTCCTTCTTCTACTCCTTCTGATTCACCCTCCAGACTTCACCTTCTCCTTCTCCTTCTTATGCTGCTTCTGATTCACCCTCCAGACTTCACCTTCTCCTTCTCCTTATTCTGCTTCTTCTGATTCACCCTCCAGACTTCACCTTCTCCTTCTCCTTCTTCTGCTTCTTCTGATTCACCCTGCAGACTTCACCTTCTCCTTCTCCTTCTTCTGCTTCTTCTGATTCACCCTCCAGACTTCACCTTCTCCTTCTCCTTCTTCTACTTCTTCTGATTCACCCTCCAGACTTCACCTTCTCCTTCTCCTTCTTCTGCTTCTTCTGATTCACTCTCCAGACTACACCTTCTCCTTGTCCTTCGTCTACTTCTTCTGATTCACCCTCCAGACTACTCCTTCTCCTTCTCCTTCTTCTACTTCTTCTGATTCACCCTCCAGACTTCACCTTCTCCTTCTCCTTCTTCTGCTTCTTCTGATTCACCCTCCAGACTTCACCTTCTCCTTCTCCTTCTTCTACTTCTTGTGATTCACCCTCCATACTTCACCTTCTCCTTCTCCTTCTTCTACTTCTTCTGATTCACCCTCCAGACTTCACCTTCTCCTTCTCCTTCTTCTACTTCTTCTGCTTCTCCCTCCAGACTTCACCTTCTCCTTCTCCTTCTTCTGCTTCTTCTGATTCACCCTCCAGACTTCACCTTCTCCTTCTCCTTCTTCTACTTCTTCTGATTCACCCTCCAGACTTCAGCTTCTCCTTCTCCTTCTTCTACTTCTTCTGATTCACCCTCCAGACTTCACCTTCTCCTTCTCCTCCTTCTACTTCTTCTGATTCACCCTCCTGACTTCACGTTCTCCTTCTCCTTCTTCTGCTTCTTCTGCTTCACCCTCCAGACTTCACCTTCTCCTTCTCCTTCTTCTGCTTCTTCTGCTTCACCCTCCAGACTTTACCTTCTCCTTCTCCTTCTTCTGCTTCTTCTGCTTCACCCTCCTGACTTCACCTTCTCCTTCTCCTTCTACTTCTTCTGATTCACCCTCCAGACTTCACCTTCTCCTTCTCCTTCTTCTGCTTCTTCTGCTTCACCCTGCAGACTTCACCTTCTCCTTCCCCTTCTTCTGCTTCTTCTGCTTCGCCCTCCAGACTTCACCTTCTCCTTCTCCTTCTTCTGCTTCTTCTGCTTCACCCTCCAGACTTCACCTTCTCCTTCTCCTTCTTCTGCTTCTTCTGCTTCACTCTCCTGACTTCACCTTCTCCTTCTCCTTCTTCTACTTCTTCTGATTCACCCTCCAGACTTCACCTTCTCCTTCTCCTTCTTCTGCTTCTTCTGCTTCACCCTCCAGACTTCATCTTCTCCTTCTCCTTCTTCTGCTTCTTCTGCTTCACCCTCCTGACTTCACCTTCTCCTTCTCCTTCTTCTACTTCTTCTGCTTCACCCCCCTGACTTCACCTGCTCCTTCTCCTTCTTCTGCTTCTTCTGATTCACCCTCCTAACTTTACCTTCTCCTGCTCCTTCTTCTGCTTCTTCTGATTCACCCTCCTGACTTCACCTTCTCCTTCTCCTTCTTCTGCTTCTTCTAATTCACCCTCCAGACTTCACCTTCTCCTTTTCCTTCTTCTGCTTCTTCTGTTTCACCCTCCAGACTTCACCTTCTCCTTCTCCTTCTTCTGCTTCTTCTGATTCACCCTCCTAACTTCACCTTCTCCTTCTCCTTCTTCTGCTTCTTCTGATTCACCCTCCTGACTTCACCTTCTCCTTCTCCTTCTTCTGCTTCTTCTGATTCACCCTCCAGACTTCACCTTCTCCTTCTCCTTCTTCTGCTTCTTCTGATTCACCCTCCAGACTTCACCTTCTCCTTCTCCTTCTTCTGCTTCTTCTGATTCACCCTCCAGACCTCACCTTCTCCTTCTCCTTCTTCTACTTCTTCTGATTCACCCTCCAGACTTCATCTTCTCCTTCTCCTTCTTCTACTTCTTCTGATTCATCCTCCAGACTTCACCTTCTCCTTCTCCTTCTTCTACTTCTTCTGATTCACCCTCCACTCTTCACCTTCTCCTTCTCCTTCTTCTGTTTCTTCTGCTTCACCCTCCAGACTTCACTTTCTCCTTCTATTTCTTCTGCTTCTTCTGATTCACCCTCCAGACTTCACCTTCTCCTTCTCCTTATAATGCTTCTTCTGATTCACCCTCCAGACTTCACCTTCTCCTCCTCCTTCTTCTGCTTCTTCTGATTCACCCTCCAGACTTCACCTTCTCCTTCTCCTTCTTCTGCTTCTTCTGATTCACCCTCCAGACTTCACCTTCTCCTTCTTCTTCTTCTGCTTCTTCTGATTCACCCTCCAGACCTCACCTTCTCCTTCTCCTTCTTCTACTTCTTCTGATTCACCCTCCAGACTTCATCTTCTCCTTCTCCTTCCTCTACTTCTTCTGATTCATCCTCCAGACTTCACCTTCTCCTTCTCCTTCTTCTACTTCTTCTGATTCACCCTCCAGTCTTTACCTTCTCCTTCTACTTCTTCTTTTTCTTCTGCTTCACCCTCCAGACTTCACTTTCTCCTTCTCTTTCTTCTGCTTCTTCTGATTCACCCTCCAGACTTCACCTTCTCCTTCTCCTTATAATGCTTCTTCTGATTCACCCTCCAGACTTCACCTTCTCCTCCTCCTTCTTCTGCTTCTTCTGATTCACCCTCCAGACTTCACCTTCTCCTTCTCCTTCTTCTGCATCTTCTGATTCACCCTCCAGACTTCACCTTCTCCTTCTCCTTCTTCTACTTCTTCTGATTCACCCTCCAGACTTCATCTTCTCCTTCTCCTTCTTCTGCTTCTTCCGATTCACCCTCCAGACTTCACCTTCTCCTTCTCCTTCTTCTGCTTCTTCTGATTCACCCTCCAGACTTCACCTTCTCCTTCTCCTTCTTCTACTTCTTCTGATTCACCCTCCAGACTTCACCTTCTCCTTCTCCTTCTTCTGCTTCTTCTGATTCACCCTCCAGACTTCAACTTCTCCTTCTCCTTCTTCTGCTTCTACTGATTCACCCTCCAGACTTCACCTTCTCCTTCTCCTTCTTCTGTTTCTTCTGATTCACCCTTCAGACTTCACCTTCTCCTTCTCCTCCTTCTGCTTCTTCTGATTCACCCTCCAGACCTCACCTTCTCCTTCTCCTTCATCTACTTCTTCTGATTCACCCTCCAGACTTCATCTTCTCCTTCTCCTTCTTCTGCTTCTTCTGATTCACCCTCCAGACTTCACCTTCTCCTTCTACTTCTTCTGCTTCTTCTGATTCACCCTCCAGACTTCACCTTCTCCTTCTCCTTCTTCTACTTCTTCTGCTTCACCCCCCTGACTTCACCTTCTCCTTCTCCTTCTTCTGCTTCTTCTGATTCACCCTCCTAACTTCACCTTCTCCTTCTCCTTCTTCTGCTTCTTCTGATTCACCCTCCTGACTTCACCTTCTCCTTCTCCTTCTTCTGCTTCTTCTGATTCACCCTCCAGACTTCACCTTCTCCTTCTCCTTCTTCTCATTCTTCTGATTCACCCTCCAGACTTCACCTTCTCCTACTCCTTCTTCTACTTCTTCTGATTCACCCTCCAGACTTCACCTTCTCTTTCTCCTTCTTCTACTTCTTCTGATTCACCCTCCAGTCTTCACCTTCTCCTTCTCCTTCTTCTGCTTCTTCTGCTTCACCCTCCAGACTTCACCTTCTCCTTCTCTTTCTTCAGCTTCTTCTGATTCACCCTCCAGACTTCACCTTCTCCTTCTCCTTCTTCTGATTCTTCTGATTCACTCTCCAGACTTCACCTTCTCCTTCTCCTTCTTCTGCTTCTTCTGATTCACCTTCCTGACTTCACCTTCTCCTTCTCCTTCTTCTACCTCTTCTGATTCACCCTCCTGACTTCACCTTCTCCTTCTCCTTCTTCTACTTCTTCTGCTTCACCCTCCAGCCTCCAGACTTCACCTTCTCCTTCTCTGTCTTCTGCTTCTTCTGATTCACCCTCCAGACTTCACCATCTCCTTCTCCTTCTTCTGCTTCTTCGGATTCACCCTCCAGACTTCTCCTTCTCCTACTCCTTCTTCTACTTCTTCTGATTCACCCTCCAGACTTCTTCTTCTCCTTCTCCTTCTTCTGCTTCTTCCGATTCACCCTCCAGACTTCACCTTCTCCTTCTCCTTCTTCTGCTTCTTCTGATTCACCCTCCAGACTTCACCTTCTCCTTCTCCTTCTTCTACTTCTTCTGATTCACCCTCCAGACTTCACCTTCTCCTTCTCCTTCTTCTACTTCTTCTGATTCACCCTCCAGACTTCACCTTCTCCTTCTCCTTCTTCTGCTTCTTCTGATTCACCCTCCAGACTTCACCTTCTCCTTCTCCTTCTTCTGCTTCTTCTGATTCACCCTCCAGACTTCACCTTCTCCTTCTCCTTCTTCTGCTTCTTCTGATTCACCCTTCAGACTTCACCTTCTCCTTCTCCTTCTTCTGCTTCTTCTGATTCACCCTCCAGACCTCACCTTCTCCTTCTCCTTCATCTACTTCTTCTGATTCACCCTCCAGACTTCATCTTCTCCTTCTCCTTCTTCTGCTTCTTCTGATTCACCCTCCAGACTTCACCTTCTCCTTCTCCTTCTTCTGCTTCTTCTGATTCACCCTCCAGACTTCACCTTCTCCTTCTCCTTCTTCTACTTCTTCTGCTTCACCCCCCTGACTTCACCTTCTCCTTCTCCTTCTTCTGCTTCTTCTGATTCACCCTCCTAACTTCACCTTCTCCTTCTCCTTCTTCTGCTTCTTCTGATTCACCCTCCTGACTTCACCTGCTCCTTCTCCTTCTTCTGCTTCTTCTGATTCACCCTCCAGACTTCACCTTCTCCTTCTCCTTCTTCTCATTCTTCTGATTCACCCTCCAGACTTCACCTTCTCCTACTCCTTCTTCTACTTCTTCTGATTCACCATCCAGACTTCACCTTCTCCTTCTCCTTCTTCTACTTCTTCTGATTCACCCTCCAGTCTTCACCTTCTCCTTCTCCTTCTTCAGCTTCTTCTGATTCACCCTCCAGACTTCACCTTCTCCTTCTCCTTCTTCTGATTCTTCTGATTCACTCTCCAGACTTCACCTTCTCCTTCTCCTTCTTCTGCTTCTTCTGATTCACCCTCCAGACTTCACCTTCTCCTTCTCCTTCTTCTGCTTCTTCTGATTCACCCTCCAGACTTCACCTTCTCCTTCTCCTTCTTCTGTTCTTCTGATTCACCTCCAGACTTCACCTTTTACTTCTCCTTCTTCTGCTTCTTCTGATTCACCCTTCAGACTTCACCATATCCTTCTCCTTCTTCTGCTTCTTCTGATTCACCCTCCAGACATCACCTTCTCCTTCGCCTTCTTCTACTTCTTCTGATTCACCCTCCAGACTTCATCTTCTCCTCCTCCTTCTTCTGCTTCTTCTGATTCACCCTCCAGACTTCACCTTCTCCT